>NW_004444031.1:1813068-1865219 GCF_000243295.1 Trichechus manatus latirostris
TCTTTACTATTTCCTTTCTTCCGGTGGTTGTAGGCTTTTTTTGCTGTTCTCTTTCTATTTGTTTGAGTTCTGTAGTTAATGTTTTGATTTTGTCCCTTCTTTTTTGATATGTGCATCTATTGCTATAAATTGTTGTCTACGGACAAACCCATTTATACTTTTAAAAGCATAGAAATTAATTGGGAGAAAATACTGAATGACTTTTTAAGATAAATCCAATAAAACCTGTAAAAGAAAAGCCAGAACCTGTGTAAGGTGGAAATGTGTCAGAGATGGAAAACTCAAATAGTTTCCACTAATAGAGAGTGATAGAAAAATAGTAAGACTGCACCCTGTCAAAGGCGGAAAAACTGTGAGAGCCAGATAAACAAGGCAGCTCCTTTAAGTTCCAGCTCTCACAAGTTTTGCCATAATTTAGCTTTGTTTTATTATCCGGTACAAATGTCATTTTCTTCAAGAGCTCCATTTAATTCTCCCAGACATTTAGCTACACTATCATTTTTTCCCCAGTAATTTCATTCATGTCTTTATTAGACTGCATATACCCTAACATGGCCTGGCAATCTGCTCTGTAAAAATCACAGCCTAGAAAACCCCATGGGGGCAGTTCTGTTCCATCATATAGAGTTGCTATGAGTCAAAATAGACTGGACAGCACCCAACAACAATAGTAACCATAACATGATTTTATTTTTCCATATTAAAATACTTCCCCAGAGGACAAGTGCCCTAGATTGAGCCACAGTGTATATACCAGCTACTCAAATAATGTTTTAAAATTATTAAGTGAATCAATATTCATTAAACCAGTGTTAAATCCCATTAGTATAGGTCATTTTCTGTAGGCCATGAAACATATTCAAGGGTTGACAAATATTGTTTTCCTTATTCTTTTAAAAAGGCAAAAATGCTAAGCTAGTATGAGGCTGGAGACTAGTATGTCTGGAATGATCACTGGATTTCCAACAATTTATGAAATCCCACTTGAAATGCTATAGATGGCAAATCCTTGAAGCACACGCCCAATTCTGGAAAACCCATATCTACAGATTTAGGAAGGTGAAATGTTAGTAAGGTCAGTTCAACAAAGACTCTTAATCTTTTACCTTATTTATTAATATGTGATAAAAATAATTCTCTCAGTAACAGGCCCAGTCCTTTGAGGCATTTTGAAATTGTCAATAACTCATGAGTTACATGCAAAGTAAACAAGAAAACATGTTTGACACTTTAATAAGCAATAATGAGATTTAGGACTAAAGTAGAAATTGATCATGTGTACTTTTTATCTATACTGCCATCAAACTTAATAACATGACATTTTTATTAACCTAGGAGTCTCACTTGTTTATTATTCTCCAAATGACTGCATGCTGGGGTTAAGTGATTTGTCCTTTATATTTATGTAATTAAACACAATGCCTCACATTTTTTGTCTTATAATAAACTAAAAAAATTGATTCTGTTGTGACTTCAAATTTTTTTTTTTCCCAAATAGAAGTTGAGACGGGAATTTAAAATTTAGTAAATCAATCTGTGAAAGAGAAATGGCTCTTTGTGAAGAAACTTATTCCTAGATAGAGAAACCAGAATTACTTCCTTTTTTAAAGTTACAAAATACAATTTTGCAATCACATTGAAAGTAAAGAGAGAAGTATGGATGAAATTTACTTTTTTAAAAAAAAAAAATTTATTGTGTTTTAGGTGATTATTTCCTGCACAAATTAGTTTCTCATTCAAAAATTTATACACAAATTACTTTGTGATATTGGTTGCAATCCCTGCAATGTGTCAATACTCTGCCTCTTTCCCTTTACCCCCCAGATTCCCCATGTCCATTTGTCCAGTTTTTCTGTGCCTTCTTGCCTTCTTGTCTTGGCTTGAAGGTCCATTTGGTTTCAGATACTTGATTGAACTAAAAAGAACATTCCTCAATGGTGTTATTATTTGTTTTATAAGCCTGTCTAATCTTTTTTTTTTTTTTAGTTCTACTTTAGATGAAGGTTTACAGAACATACTAGCTTTCCATTAAACAGTTAGTACACATTTTGTTTTATGACATTGGTTATCAACCACACAACATGTCAACACTCTCCGTTCTCTCGACCTTGGGTTTCCTATTACCAGCTTTCCTACCTCTTCTATCTTCTAGTCCTTGCCCCTGAGCTGGTGTGCCCCTTTAGTCCTATTTTGTTTTATGGGACCGTCTAATCTTTGCCTGAAGGGTGACCCTCAGGAGTGACGTCATTGCTGGGTTAAAAGTGTGTCCGGGGGCCTTACTCGTGGGGTTTCTCCAGTCTCTGTCAGGCCAGTAAGTCTGGTCTTTTTTTGTTAGTGAAAATTTTTGTTCTACATTTTTCTCCAGCTCTGTCCGGTACCCTCTATTGTGATCCCTATCAGAGCAGTAGGTTGTGGTAGCTGGGCACAGTCTAGTTTTACTGGACTCAGTCCGGTGGAGGCTGTGGTAGTTGTGATCCATTAGTCCTTTGGACTAATCTTTCCCTTGTGTTTTCAGTTTTCTTCATTCTCCCTTGCTCCCTATGGGGTAAGACCAGTGGAGTATCTTAGATGGCTGCTCACAGGCTTTTGAGACCCCAGCCACTACTCACCAAAGTAGAATATAAAACATTTTCTTTATAAGCTATGTTTTGCCATTTGAGCTAGATATTCCCTGAGACCACGGTCCCTACAACCCTCAGCTCAGTAATTCAGTCCCTCAGGGAGTTTGGGTATGTCTATGGAGCTTCCATGATCTCCTTGCCTTGTACAAGCTGTGCTGGCTTCCCCAGTATTGTGTACTGTCTTATCTTTCACCAAAGTCACCGCCCATCTATTGTCTATTTAGTGTTTTTCCATCCCCACACTTACCCTCCCTCAGAACCACCAAAGATTGTCTCTTTTTGTGTGTAAACCATTTCAAGAGTTTTTATAGCAGTAGTCTCATACAATACTTGTCCTTTTGTGATTGACTTATTTCACTCAACATAATGCCCTCCAGATTCTGGATGAAATTTTCTTAGTATACAAATGTTAGTAGATAAATCTTTAGAAAGTAATGGATTCTGAAAAAGTTGATGAAAATTTTTTTCAATAATATCTATTTGAAATTCATTGAAGATATAATGTCACATAATGTTGTTGTAGTTGTTGTTATGCACTGTTCAGTCAGTTCCGACTCATAGCAACCCTATATACAACAGAAGGAAAGAACGGCTGGTCCTTCGCTGTCCTCACAATTGTTGCTATATTTGAAGCCATTGTTGCAGCCACTGTGTCAGTCCATCTCCTTAAGGGTCTTCCTGTTTTTCGCTGACCTGCTACTTTAACAAGCATGATGTTCTTCTCCAATGACTGGTTCCTCCTGATAACATGTCAAAGTATTTGATATGAAGGAGCATTATCGCTTCTAAGGAGCATTCTGGCTGTTCTTTTCCAAGACAGATTTGTTTGTTCTTTTGGCAGTCCGTGGTATATTCAATATTCTTTGCCAACACCATAATTCACAGGCATTTATTCTTCATTGGTCTTCTTTATTCATTGTTCAGCTTTTGCATGCATATGAGTTGACTGAAAAGGCCATGGCTTGGGTCAGGCCCCTCTTAGTCCTTAAAGTGACATCGTTGCTTTTGAACACTTTAAAGAGGTCGTTTGCCACTAATTTTCCCAGTGAACTACATGGTTTGATTTCTTGACTGACGCTTCCATGGGCATTGATTCTGGATCCAAATAAAATGAAATACTTGACAACTTCAATCTTTTCTTCATTTATTATGATGTCACTTATTGGTCCAGTTGTGAGAATTTTGTTTTACTTTATGTTGAGGTATAATCCATGGTGTAGATTGTAGTCTTTGAACTTCATCAGTAAATGCTTCAAGTACTCTTCATTTTCCACAAGCAAGGTTGTGTCATCTGCATAACACAGGTTATTAGTGAGTCTTCCTCCATCCTGATGCTGCATTCTTCTTCATATAGTCCAACTTTTTGGATTCTTTACTCAGTGTACAGATTGAATAAGTATGGTGAAATGATATAACCCTGACATGTATCTTTGCTGATTTTAAACCATGTGGTTTCCCCTTGTTCTCTTTGAAGGACTGCTTCTTGGTCTATGCACAGATTTTACGTGAGCACAGGTGAGTGTTCTGTAATTCCTATTCTTTTAATGTTATCCATAATTTGTATGATCCATGCAGTCAAACGACTCTACATAGTCAACAAAACAAAAGTAAACATCTTTTTAGTATTCTCTGCTTTCAGCCAAGATCCATCTGAAATCAGCAATGATATCCCTCCTTCCATGTCCTCTTCTGAATCCAGCCTGCATTTCTGGCAGTTCCCTATTGATGTACTGCTACAACAGTTTTTGAATTATATTCAGCAAAATTTTACTTGTATGTTATATTAATGATCTTGTTTGATAATCTCTGCTTTCTCTTTGAACAGCTTTCTCTGGCATGGGCACAAATATGGATCTCTTTTGGTCAGTTGGCCAGGGAGCTGTCTTCCAAACTTCCTGGCACAGATGAGTGAGCACCTTCAGCATTGCATCTTTTTCTTGAAACTTCTCAATTGGTATTCTGTCAGTTTCTGGAGCCTTGTTTTTTTCCAACACCTTCCATGTTGCTTAGACCTCTTCCTCAATCCCATAGGTTCTTGATCATATGCTACCTCCTTAAATGGTTGAATGTTGACCAATTGTGCTACAGTGACTGTGTATTCCTTCCATCTTCTTTTGATGCTTCCTGTGTCATTCAATATTTTGCCCATAGAATCCTTCAAAATTGCAACTCGAGACTTGAACTTTTTCTGAAGTTCTTTCAGCTTGAGAAATGCCAAGTGTGTTCTTCTTTTTTGGTTTTCGGACTCAAGGCCTTTGCTTTTTCGAGCTGCTATTTAAAATCTTCTGTTTAGCTATTTTCCTTCATCATTTCTTCCATTCCCTTTAGTTAATCTATGTTCAAGACCTAGTTTCAGAGTCTCTTTTGACATCCATTTTGGTCTTTTCTTTCTTTCCTGTCTTTTAATGATCTTTTGCTTTTTTCACATATGATGTCCTTGATGTCACCCCACAACTCGTCTGGTCTTTGGTCATTAATGTTTAGTCATTAATGTTCAATATGTCAAACCTATTCTTGAAATGATCTCTAAATTCAGGTGGGATATACTCAAGGTCACACCTTGGCTCTCATGGACTTATTTTAATTTTATTCAGCTTCAACTTGAAATTGCATATGAGCAACAGATGGTCTGCTCTGCAGTTGGCCTCTGGCCTTGTTCTGACTGATGATACTGAGCTTCTCCATCAACTCTTTTCACAGATGTAGTCAATCTGACTCCTGTATATTCCATTAGGTGAGGTTCACTTGTATAGTTGCTGTTTATGTGGTTGATAAAAGATATTTGCAATGAGTGAGTTGTTGGTCTTGTAAAATTATATGATTTCCAGTGTCGTTTCTATCACCAAAGTCACATTTTCCAACTACCGATCCTTCTTCTTTGTTTCCAACTTTTGCATTCCAATCACCAGTAATTATCAATGCATCTTGATTGCATATTTGATCAATTTCAGACTGCAGAAGTTGGTAAAAATCTTCAATGTCTTCATTTTTGGCATTAATGTTTGTTGCATAAATTTGAATAATAGTCATATTAACTGGTCTTCTTTGTAGGCATATGGATATTATCCTACCAGTGATAGTTTTGTACTTCAAGATAGATCTTGAGTTGTTCTCTTTGACAATGAATGTTATGTTGTTCCTCTTCAATTTGTCATTCTCGGCATAGTAGACCAATGATTATCAGATTCAAAGTGGCCAACAACATTCCATTTCAGCTCACTAATGCCCAAGATAGCTATCTCCAATCATTCCATTTCATTTTTGACAAGTTCCAATTTTCTAGAATCATACTTGGTACATTACACATTCCCATTATTCATGGATGTTTGCAGCTGTTTCTTCTCATTTTGAGTCATACCACATTAGCAAATAAAGGTCCTGAAAGTTTTACTCCATCCATGTAATTAAGGCTGACTCTACTTTGAGGATGCAGCTCTTCCTCAGTTGTATTTTGAGTGCCTTCCTACCAGAGGGCCTCATCTTCCAGTACTATATCAGATAGTATTCTGCTTTTATTCGTAAGATTTCACTGATCATTTTCTTTAGAAGAGATTGTCAGGTCCTTCTTCCTAGTTTGTCTTAGCCTGGAAGCTCTCCTGAAACCAGTGCACCATGGATGACCCTGCTGGTATTTGAAATACCAGTAGCATAGCTTCCAGCATCACAGCAACATGTAAGCAACTGCGGTATGACAAACTGGCAAAAGAGTGGCGGGCCCCAGAATAGCTCATGATATTTTAGACTATCAATACAACATTAAAATAATTGCCTTAATTTTATTAATTAATACGTTAACACTGTCAAATCAAGAAAAAATGCTGGAGTTGCATAAGTAAAATAAATATTAAAGTCATGTTTTTTTCACTGGACTGCTGAGAAAATCTCAGGGGTCACATTTACAATAATTGGCAGGGTAATTTTCTTTTAATTGATTTTCCCATAACCACATTTGTAGATCAATTAATTCACTACTTCAGGTTTGAGAAACTCCATGCAATGTATGATTTCACAACGCTTAACATGTTTACTGAAGCCTTGTAGAAATGTTGACATAAGAAAGTGTCATTGAAAATTTGACAAAGGCAAAGGTGCTGCAGTGCATTTTAGACCTTTTAGTTAACACTATGAGCACCCTTATCTTGATGAAAAATGTCTGTAAGGGTTCCACAAATATACTGACTTTGCCAGGTTTCATAAATTGCCATCCTAGCCAACCGGTTTGTTTCACCATATTTACCTATATTCCTTATGATAGTGTTTAGTATTCCTTGTCTTTTTAATTATCCTACATATATATGAAATACCTTCTGGGCAAAATTCTTTCTCATGAGTTTTGTCTTTAGATCTACAAAATTAAGTTATTTCTACCTCAAGATCTCTGGCACAGCTAGAACTTTTTATTTCTCTTTAGCTCCCTCTATGCTTCATTTTGGAGAGTAGGGGGATATGCAGAGCCTAGAAATACAGAAAAGCTCTAATTGCATAGGACAGTCTATAGACCATGAAAGTATCAGGATTGAAAATCTGCATTCCCATGCAGTTTTCTACAACAACAGAGCTCAGTACCCCCCTGTATACACAGAGACAGTGCATAACTAGATTTACATAGGGCCGGTCTTCTGTTAGTCATGCATGATAAAAGAATAACAGGAGAAAAGTAGTGAGGATATTGGTAAAAACAGATTTGTATTTTCTCAGAATTATGAAAGGATTGAACAATGAGGGAATAAACTAAATCATGTGCTAAAATTTTCAATTTAATGGGGAGAGTGATAAAAACAGAAACATACCAGTGATGAAATTATTTAGAAGTACTAAATAGTATGGATGTAAAAATAGGCATTATTAACAGAGTGTGGAGGAGGATTGGCCTAGAAAGAGTGTGATTTATGAGAGAATGAGCAGCTGCCAGTTGAGCAAATAACAGGGCTAATGGCAGGGAAACCACATTTACTCTCTAACAAAAAGATAAATAAACACTAACATTATATTACTGCATATACTAAAACAAATATTGCTATACGTATTTTAGGTTTTGTTCAGTTTAGAAAACAGATGCTTTTAGATAATCAAGAAGAAAAAAAAAAGGAAGACATTTGTCTGTGTGCACTCAGAAAACTGTCATGGAAATCACTGATGCATACGATGAAAGACGGACAACAACCTTCCACACACCTCTAATAAAGTTTTGGATGGTATTACTTTTCCCAAGTGATGAATTTATTTTATCTGTGATGGACACATCTGAGCAAACTGCTTAGATACTAGAAGGGAATTAGGCTAGAGACAAGATTCCTTTTGAAGATAAGATTAGAAATGTATTTTTGTGACAATGAGTTTTAAAAACAGAATTAACAATTAGATTTGAAATTGTTTAAACTTCTAAGTCACCTAGACATTAACTCCTAGCTAATGGTGCCACCAGTTCAAAACCAAACCCTTTGTCTTTGAGTCGATTCTTACTAATGGAGGCCCTAAGGGACAGAGTAGAACCGCCCCATAGGGTTTCCAAGGAGGGACTGGTGGATTTAAACTGCCAACTTTTTGGTTAGCAGCTGAGCTCTTAACCACTGTGCCACCAGAGCTCCAACAGTGTCACAAATGTCTTTAAAGAAATAAAAAATTAATAATATCTAGCTTATCAAAACTCAGACACCTTATATGTAGGTGAACATGTCCTTAAAGAAGGCATGCAAAGTAAAATATTAATATTAATATGACTACATTTAAAAGTTTGTGATTTTTATTCTAATATATGATATACTTTTCTACCCTGTTCGCACACTTTTATATACATTAAAGTTTATTTTACTACGTAGTCTAAAGTGTGATGTATTCCTGCAATTTGTTCTATCCTTTGGCTAAAAATAATGTAAGATTAATTTTTTATAGTAGGATAAAACGTATTTATATACACTTGAATAAAAACAAATAGAAAATGGTTCAAAAATCTAGAGCTAAATATTTCTAAAAGATCTAAAATAGACAGATCTGGGTTGTCAGTATAATACTATTTTCATTTAATACTCTTTCCTTCCTTGCTTTCTGTTGCATCTTTAAATTTTATCAAACCATTTTTTATTGTCATCATAAGGGAAGAACTGTTCTCAGATAAATATGATTAATTTTAGCATTATTATTAATCTCCTCATAGATGAGAAACGGTAGTTTTACTGAGTGTGGGGCACCAGCCAAGTTGTAGTCTCTTGTTGACTCCAACTGATAAAGAGCAGCAGCCAGACAGCTGTTGGGCGACAAATTCTAAAATCATGTCTCTTGGGGATGCTGAGATCAGTTAGGAATTTCCGTGGTGTGTTCAAGAGAATGTGCACATGTTACATCTTTTAGCAGATCCTAAAATAGATGGTGCCTGTCTTAGTTATCTAGTGCTGCTATAAAAGAAATCCCACAAGTGGATGGCTTTAACAAAGAGAAATTTATTGTCTCACAGTCTAGGAGGCTAGAAGTCTAAATTCATGGCGTCAGCTCCAGGGGAAGGCTTTCTCTCTCTGTCAGCTCTGGAAGAAGGTCCTTGTCATCAATCTTTCCTGGTCGAGGAGCGTCTCTTCATAGGAAACCTTGGTCCAAAGGACGTGCTGTATTCCCAGAACTGTTTTCTTGATGATATGAGGTCTGTATGTCTCTCTGCTTACTTCTCTCTTTTATATCTCAAAACAGATTACTTAAGACACAACCTAATCTTGTAGATTGAGTCCTGCCTCATTAACATAACTGCCACTAATCTCACCTCATTAACATCATACGGGTAGGATTTACAATACACAGGTAGGATTTACAATACATAGGAAAATCACATCAGATGAAAAAATGGTGGACAATCACACAATACTGGGAATCATGGCCTAGCCAAACTGATACACACATTTTGGGGGGACACAATTCAATCCGTAACAGTACCTAAGTCTACTTGCAGCACCAATATTTTAGGAGTCTGTATACTTAATATCAGCTTTCAGTCACATACACAACAATCTAAACACACCTGATGATCAGAGAGTGCTTATTATGTGGCATCCATGGTGCCAAACATGTTGAATGATTTTTGTTTGTTTGTTTGTTTCTTTTTTCCTTAATTCTCACCATAGTTCTCAAAGGTAGATAGTATTTTTGGCCTCCAGTTTATAAACAAGAAAACTAAGACTTCACTATTAAAATGACCCAAGATGACATAAGTGACATACATGACATAATGGATTAAATTGTGCTCCCCAGAAATGTGTGTTGGAATCCTAACCCCTATGACCGGGTACATAATTGCATTTGGGAATAGGGTTTTCTTTGTTATGTTAATGAAACTATATTAGTGTAGGTTATGTCTTAAAGCTAATGACTTTTGAGATATAAGGAACAGCATAGACACAGAGGAGAGCAAGCACAAATGGGGGAAAAATAGATGCCATGTTGAGATCACCAAAGAACAAAGGAATACTGGGGTTATAGAAGCTGAGACAAGGATTTTTCCCCAGAGCGGATAGAAAGAGCCTTCCTCCAGAACCAGCACCCTGAATTCAGACTTCTGTCTTCCTAAGCTGTGAGAAAATAAATTTCTGTTCATTAAAGCCATACACTAGTGGTTTTTCTGTTATAGCAGCACTAGGAAGCTAAGACACATGACATAATTGAGACTACTATGTTTGTCACATCTCTTTTTAGTGTGTTTTCCAGAAATCAAATCACATTTAAAAATTCTGCTCTCTCTTTTTTTTTTTGTAGTATTTTTGTTCTGAATTCTCCATTCCACTCCTGACATTGCTACACAAACAAGACTGAATTATATTTAGTTTTCTGAACCTGCTAAGCATTTCATGTAACCATTTTTTCTTCACGTTCTTTCTATTGCCTGAATTGTCTTTCTCCTATTGTCTATACGGCAGATTCTTATTTGTATTATCTAAGAGGTTTTTGTTTTTTTTTTCCTCTGGGAAATTTTCTCTGACTAAGTCTTCATTTCAAACAAAGATAAATCCTTCTTTCAAATTACTTCAAACTTTGTGACTGTATTTTTATTTCTGTGCCTATAAAAATTTTTAATTTTTTATAATGTGAAATAATGATTTAGTTGTTATTGTTTTCCCAGCTCCTTGTATAATTTATAGCAAATGATAAATATTAAATTACCATTTGCTTAACTGAACATGGGTCTTCTGAATGAGAATGTAAGATTAGAGTAATGAAAGTACTTTAAGAAGCTTTTCTCCAAGTGTGATTCTAGGATCACCAGCATGTAGTGTATTTGTTAAACGTACAATTATGTGTGACATGATATGCATCCTCTAACAAGACCTTTTCCTGTGAAGAAAGCTAGTCTCTATTTTCAGTAAGCTATTCCAATGATTCTTACGCATTCTCTTTGTAATTTTATTCCTAAATCATCAATTATATTTTTCTATAAACTTCACTGAGCACTAGACTATAAATAACTTGAACATCAGCATAGTATCTTATATGCTTTATATATCAGCTAGCACAATTTTATTTATTTGATGTATTTCTTAAATTTTCTTATCTTATTACACTCATCCATCCCTAGACAAATCAACACTTTCTCCAGAAATCATGTAACACATGAGTAATTTTCTGTGTGTGGAATAAATTAATAAATGAATAAATGCCACTTCTGTGTTCTGAAGTAATTATTTAGTTTCTCTATTCTGGGAGAGCAGTCGGCCTTTACAATTCCTATCCAGGCTGCCTATTCTGAGGCACTGGGCTCAGAGTATTCTCTGATAAGGAGGCTGGGAATTGGGTTTCACTCTTTCTCTCAGTTTCTTCACTTCATCAGATAAAGCTTCCTCCCTTTTCTGAGTTCACAGAAAGTTTCTCTGTCTCCATGACTACCCATAATTACTTAATTGTAAATATTATATCCAAGGAAACCCTACAGGGCAGTTCTACTCTGTATTATGAGGTCGCTATGAGTTGAAATCAACTCTACGACAAACAGCAACAACAATCTTGTAGCTAGAGAGGAAGAAATGTGCACTTTGGTCACTGGATGGCCATACTGTTTGCCTAAGCAAAGGCACCCTCCCTTTACTCCCCTTCCTCTTGCTTCTGTGCAGTCCAGCATGTACATCCCTCCAGCTTACATATTTAAACCCCAGGCCCGAGTTCCTCTTTGTCTTCTCACCCATGGCACATCAAGGGGCACACGTGGAAGTGACAAGAAACATTTCACCCTTAGACGAGAGCCTTTTGGGAGAACTTTGGCTCTTGATACACCCCTACTCCATCATCATTGTCTTGATTACTGTAAGTAATAAAAGGCTGTGACAGTGTCAGTGTAATAGTATAATTATTCGTTCTGATCTAAAGAACCCTGCACCATTCCATCAGATTTATTTCACTTGGTACACTGCACTCTCTATGCTTCTCTTTAATATAATCTGCCGTCTCATTTCTTTTAACTAATTTTCAGCTTAATACAGGTATTAAGCAGTGAATCTAATTGGTTCAGAAAGAGTCTCTTGAAGGCATTTACCGACATCTCTAGTAACACACTGTGCCTTTTAGTTGTCTTCGGTTAAACATAATGTATGATACCTTATAATTATATAGTTGCCAAACACTGCCTTCTTGAACACAATAGTGCAGGTATTATTGCTGCATTTTTATTTTATAGATGAGGAAATATAACTTGTGCAATCACACCAGAGCTGTAGGGCCGAAAGCCAGTTCCTTCTCTGGGTCATAATTGTCTCCAAGAACATTTTAATCCACTTTCTTACCAGTTCCAAAAAGGGCTAAGTATATATTGCTTTCCTTAGAGATGGGGTGAGTAGATTAGTCAAGGAGAAGGTCTAGGTGTTCCTGGATTCATTGACAAGATGTCATTTCTTCATTATAACTGCAATTTCAAACACTTGTTTCACATACTCTTCATTAACTAAAAGTATTAAGTTTAAAGAGTCATTTAAAAATAAGTAGATTTTTCACTACCAATTTGTCTTTAGAAAGTTAAGTAGCTTCTCTAAACTTCAGTTTCCTCATAAGTAAAAAATAATATCTACGTTAAGAATTTAGTGAGAGTTAAAATTTTGCATTGATTTTTATTGAGTAGTAGCAATAAAAATGTTTCTTTAAGAATAACGTGTTATATACAACATACACTGGGATTTTTTAAATGATAATATTTATTTTTAGAACAGTTTAGATTTACAGAAGATTGTGACGATGGTACAAGAAGTCCCTGTATACACCTCACCCAGTTTCTCCTATTATTAATATCTAACAGGATGATACATTAGTTATAATTAACGGTTCAACATTTCATAACATATTAACTAAAGTCCATACTTTATTTGGACTTCCTTAGGTTTTCACCTACTGTCGTGGATTGAACTGTGTCCCCCCAACAAAAGGGTGTATCAATTTGGCTAGGCCATGATTTCCAGGCTTGTGTGGTTGTCCTCCAATTTGTGATTGTAATTTTACATTAAAGAGGATTAGGGTGGGATTGTAACACCACCCTAACCCAGGTCACATCCTTGATCCCAATGTAAAGGGAGTTTCCCTAGGGTGTGGCCTGTACCACCTTTTATCTCCTGTAAGAGATAAAAGGAAAAGGAAGCAAGCGGAGAATTGGGGAACCTTATACCACCAAGAAAGCAGTGCCAGGAGCAGAGCGTGTCCTTTGGACCTGAGGTTCCTGTGCAGAGAAGCTCCCAGACCAAACGAAGATTGATGACACAGACCCTCCTCCAGAGCCAACGGAGAAAGCGTTCCCCTGGAGCTGACGGCCTGAATTTGGACTTGTAGCTTACTGGACTGTGAGAGAATAAACTTCTGTTTGTTAAAGCCATCCACTTCTGGTATTTCTGTTAGAGCAGTACTAGATGACTAAGACACCTACTGTCCTTTTTTTGTTCTGGGATCCTATCCAGGTATATACTGCATTCTATTCTTGGATTCCCCATCTTACTTAATCATATAGATAGATAGATACATAGATAGGTAGGTAGGTATGCATATAGATAGATATAGATACCTGGTGTAGCAATATTTAAGCACTAGGCTGCTGACTGAAAGACTGGCAGTTCAAACTCATCCAGTGGCTCCGAGGGAGAAAGACCTGGCAATCTGTTTTTGTAAAGATTAAACAAACAAACAAAAAAGATACTTGTTGCCATCAAGTTGATTCTGACGCATAGCAACCCTATAGGACAGAGTAGATCTGCTGCATAGCATTTCCTAGGCTATAAATCTTCAGGGAAGCAGACTGCTACATCTTTCTCCTATAGATTGGGTGGTGGGTTCAAACTGCCAAGCTTTAAGTTAGCAGCTGAACATTTAACCACTTTTTCACCAGGGCTCCATCCTTAAAGATTACAGCCCAGAAAACCCTGTGAGGAAGTTCTACTCTGTCACATGGGGTTACTATGATTTGAAATCAACTCAAAAGCACCTAACAACAACATATATATTGCATTAAAGTTCATGCTGTAAAATTCAATGGGTTTTGACAAATGCATAGTGTCATGTATCCACAATTACAGTAACACAGAAAATAGTTTCATTACCCTAAAAAAAAAAAATCCTCTTTGCTTCAAGTATTCAATTCTTCTCCCTAACCTCAACTCCTTGCAACCACCGACATTTTTACCATCACTACAGTCTTGCCTACTAGGGGTTATTTTTCACATTCCTGCTATGATATTTCCTTCTTCTCATTTATATATTTCACTAGAAATATATACCAAGTTTAATCTCATGTTCATAGGTGTGAATACTGTAGCAACGATGAAAACACACCAACTACAAGGATTGCATGGGTTCTCAAACAAAATGCATTCACACAAAAAAAGCCCAGTGGAGTATTCAAAGAGCAAAACAAATTCTAACTTGTAATAGAACTATATATATACTTATATATATATATTCCCTTAGCCTATTAGAAAACAAACAAACAAACAAAAAACCAAAAGCAATATTTAGGAATGCAAGCAGTGTAGTAAGTTTTTATTCACCCTACAGTTGAAGTAACAGCATACTTCAATATATTTTAGGGACAGATTTGATTTCAAGAAAGACAAGGTGAAAAATATATTTCATTAAATTTAAATCCATGACCCATGACGAGAAAAAACAATATATTTTCATCAGTCTTCCTAAATTTAGTGGCATTGTCCTATATTAGAACATGCTGTATTATTACCATTTATAAAATAATTCCATATTAAAATATATGTGAATAATAATCTTAATTACTAGTAACCCCTATTGAGCCTTTTCTGAGAACCATGGATTATGCTAAGTGCTTTACATGCGTTGATCCTCTAAAATTTAACAGCAACAAAAAAGCCAGAGAAGCAAACAAATATTAAATTGGTACATGTATTTTACTCCTATCTTTATGGGAAAATGAAGTATCAGTGATATTATCTACCTTCCCTAAGATCACCCATCTAACAGACATAAACAGTAAACTTCAGTGCCTTCGTTCTTCAACCACCTCAAATATTTTCTCTTGGCTCCATATCACTTTCTCTTTCATTTTTACTTTCAAAATTGATTATTGACAGTTTCAAAATTTCCAGTGTTATTTGGTAACTGTTACGACTATTAATTGTAAATATTATAATGACTATGTTTTAACATTAGCATTTTTTACTAGTTGATTTTGTTTCAATCTAAGTTATTTTTGCCTATGTAAAAATGTGATAGGGACTTTCAAAAGTAATAATTTGGTTTCTTTTGAAGAGCCACAGGTCCATTTAAGTTTTTTTTTTTAACCATTCTCTAAAATCACTATCCATGTTAAAACAATAGTACGTGTATTATAATGTTACAGTGTTAAGGAAAAAAAATGCCACTATGCTATTATAACCAACTTTTAGTATAACAAACCTATTATGGTTTTGCTTAATATTTTCTTTCACCCATTGTAATATGTACAAATACATTAATTTGATAGTCATGTAATTGGAAACCCTCCCTTTTTCTAGGTTGTAATGGAAGACATTCAAGGATAAGCCATAATGAAAAACGCTTATTGAACCAGATAGATGACTACAGTTCAGATGATAAATCACTCAATTTGGGTAAATAGTACCAATCAATTAAAATAGCTGTTTGAAGAGAATCCCTGGACATAATTCATATTTTCAGGATCTTTTGATAAAAACTTTTACACAGAAAAGTTTGTGATTCCAGGTGGATATAAAGTGATACTAATCTTATACAGATAAAAAAGAAAGAGGGATATTGTTAACGGTGGAACAAAAGATTATTAAGTCTTTTTAACTCAGATATCGTGTCCATTAGATAATAAGTTAAATATTGCAATTTACAAAATTATGGCTCCAAATGCTCATCATTAATTTAAGAATTATTTAATGATTCCATTAATTCACAGATGCATAACCAACATAAGAATATAACAATGTGACCAATATTGATACAATAAGTAACACTAAATACTACAGAGCATTGAAGAGATCCTGAAATCATATTATGATAATACGTGGGTTTAAGGAAAATTCCTGTCAGTGAAACTAACACATTCAAAGTTGTCACATAATTTGTTAAAATAGTTATAAATTACAGCATATTTATACTGAGTTCCTCACGTTTTGATTTACAATTTAATGGTTTTAGAACTTTGTTAAAAATTATTTGTGTCCTTAGGAGCCCTAATACATAGCATAAACAGAATAGAAGCCATAAGGAACAATGCACAAGCACCAGAAGCGAGACCAGATAAATGGGAGCTCCTAAAAAATCAAACACTTATGCTCATCAAAAGACTTCACCAAAAGAGTCAAAAGACAGCCTACAGACTGGGAAAAAATTTTTGGCTATAATAAATCCGATCAGCGTCTAATCTCTAAAATCTACAAGATACTGCAACAACAAAAGACAAATAATCCAATTAAAAAATGGGCAAATGATATGAACAGGCACTTCGCCAAAGAAGATATTCAGGAGGCTAACAGACACATGAAGAAATGCTCACAATCATTAGCCATTAGAGAAATGCAGATCAAAACTACAATGAGATATCTTCTCATCCCAACAAGAATGGCATTAATCCAAAAAACACAAAATAATAAATGCTGGAGAGGTCATGGAGAGACTGGAACACTTATACACCATTAGTGGGAATGTAAAATGCTACAGCCACTTTGGAAATCGATGTGGCACTTCCTTAAAAAGCTAGAAGTAGGAGTACCATATGATCCAGCGATCTCACTCCTCGGAAAATATCCTAGAGAAATAAGAGCTGTCACATGAATAGATATATGCACATCCATGTTCACTGCAGCACTGTTCACAATAGCAAAAAGATGGAAACAACCTAGGTGCCCATCAACGGACGAATGGATAAACAAATTATGGTATATCCACACAATGGAATATTACACAATGATAAAGGACAACGATGAAGCCGTGAAACATCTTATAACATGCAGGAAGCTGGAACTCATTTTGCTGAGTGAATTTGGTCAGTCACAGAAGGACAAATACAGTATAAGACCACTATTATAAGAACTCAAGAAAAGATTTAAACACAGAAGAAAACATTCTTTGATGGTTACTAGGCAGGGGGTGGGGGGAGGGAGGGGAAGGGTTATTTACTAATTAGATAGTAGATAAGGTGAAGGGAAGGACAGCACACACTACAGGGGAAGTCAGCACAACTGGACTAAACCAAAGCTAAGAAGTTTCCTGAATACAATCAAATAATTCGAGGGACAGAGTAGCAGGGGCAGGGGTCTGGGGACCATGCTTTCAGGGGACATCTAGGTCAACTGGCATAACAAAGTTTATTAAGAAAATGTTCTGCATCCTACTTTGGTGAGCAGAGTCTGGGGTCTTAAAAGCTTGCAAGTGGCCATCTAAAATGCATCAATTGGTCCCAACCACCTGGAGTAAAGGGGAATGAAGAACACCAAAGACACAAGGAAAGTATTAGCCCAAGATACAGAAAGGGCCACATAAACCAGAGACTTCATCAGCCTGAGACCAGAAGAACTAGACGGTGCCCGGCTACCACAAATGACCGCCCTGACAGGGAACACAACAGAGAGTCCCAGATGGAGCAGGAGAAAGGAAAAGATTAAAATTATTTGTGTTCTTTTTTTAAAGAATTATCAAAAATAGAGTTAAAAAAAGACTAAACTCTTAATGATGTTTTGGATATTCTCTGTTTGGGACATTCCCTCCCATCAGCTCCTAGACCTATTTTCTGCCCCCATCTACTCTGCTCTGTACCCAGAAACACTAACACCTGCAGTATCCATCTTTAGGTCCCCCTTTGAGGACTTCCGTTTGGGACAGGCCAAATGGAGGCAAAAAAAGACATAAGAAGGCAAAGAGACGAAAGTCAAGGCAGTTCTTCCCTGCTATCTTTAGTTCCAAGTCTCTCTCAATACATGCATCCCCTCTTTGTGTTTCCAATAGCCACTGTATTCCAGTCAAAATATATGTGCTACCCTTGAATCTTCAGCAAAAGGGCTGGTAATAATTTTCCATTGCAATGGTTTTCTAGGCAGATTTCTTTCCATTCCTTTTCTTTCCGCTTATACTGCCCAAACGTTTGTAAGTCTGCCTGTTGGAGTCTCATCACTTGAAACATCTTGGACGAATTCTAATTTCTGTTGCAACTCTACCTAACATCTCTTGAAATATCACTTTTTCAACAGCATAGAGTATCCTCTATGCACAATTTCTCTATAGATCTATATCTGTAACTGTATATAGACAAATCATTCTGTTCTGCATTTTGAATTCACTTTTGTTTTCCCTCTTTGTGGTATAGCTGTTAAAACAACTAGCTGTGGAATGAGCATGTTTGAGTTAAAATTTCAGTTCTGTCGCTTACTAGCTATGTGACCTTAGGCAAACATTTTAAAACTCTTGTATGAAATGGAAGCAATAATAGCGCCTACACTGTTAAGTATTTTTGAGTATTAGATGAATTAATAAAAGTTACAGCACTTACAAAAATTCCTAGTACATATGCTTTCACACAAGTTATAGTTGTTGCTATGAATATTTTGTTACTGTTATTGTCACTAATGTTATTACCATTGCCATCATCTTCCCAAGGGAAAAAATTATGCCAGAATAAATTAAAAAAGATAAATTTATATACCCTCCAAGAGTGCTCAACAATGTACATTCTAACACACTCAAGTAAATAGTGGTATTTATTAATGTTGTTAATTAGCTATATTTGTTAATGTTTTTTAATTTTAGTTTGTCTAATAGGAGAAAATATTTTATTTGCTTGATTTAGTAATTTCTAAGATAAATATATTTTAATAAACCTATGTTTTCTCATTTTTATGATGGTGTACATTTCTTTATGCCTTGGCTTAATATTTTTTAATATGTATTGGACAATTTTTAATAAAAAAACTTTTGTTTTACTTTTTCTTTTTTGTTTGTTTTAATAAAAAGGAAACCTAAACCTCTTGTAATTATTGTTGTAATATTTTGTCCAGATTTTCATTTTTCTTTTATTGATAACAAATTATGAAATTTTCCACCAATGGACAAGATTATATGCATTTTTCAAAATTTTACAGATCCAGGCACAAAATTAGACAATTTAGGTAGAGATTCAGGCTCATATAAAAATTTTGGATGCCATTTCAAATACTTGAGGGAAAGATGAAACAGAAAAAAGACTTGAAAATTTTATGCTTTCTTTATTCTTTACTTAAATATATATTATTATATTCAGCAGGCATTTAAACCATAGCCAAAATTAAAAGTAAAACAAAAAATATTACTTGAAGCACAATGGATAAAAGAAAAATTACAATTTTTGTGTTTAGATATTTTTCTAAACATATCATGTAAAGTAGAAACCATAAACAGCAAGAATGATTTATTGAATGCATAGTAAGTATAAGATTGTGTAGGGCATTCTATATGATAAAAATTATATAAATACACAGTTGTATATTATACAAACAATTCTTAACATAATTAAAATACCAGTATGTATGTATATATGCAGACACATATATCATTTATCTATATCTATGTATCAAGCTATGTGTCTATCTACTGTGTATCTATATACTCAATATTATCTACCCAATATTATAAAAATATGTTGCTCGACAATACATATTTTAATACACGGTCAAGGTATATTCTTGTGGATTTTCGTCTTTTATAAGTAGTCTTACCTATTATCATAATTTAAACTAGCTCAAGCAGCAAGTTTCTTTCTTTTACAATACATTTCACGTGAAGACTGACAATGAGGAAAATTCCATTCATGATTTCTGCAAGTTCTCTACATTTTCCTTAATGGTGACAGTTTTAGGGAGCTATGTTTTTTCAGCATACACTACACTCTGTTTAAGTGCCCACAGGTGTTAAATTATAAGCACCTTGATGATATTTAAAAATGGTGGATAATAACTCTAATGAGTGGTAGAAATCTCACATTTTTAACCACATAAAATCTTCCTCTTATTTTTCACTAATGTGCTGTTAAAGAAATGTGTGGCAGGGTGTTCGTTGCTAAGGAAACCATCTCCACGAAGTATATAAAACAGAAACCTTTTGCAAAATGTATCCAAGATGCGCAGTGAATGATTTGTGTTAATTTATTTTGATTTCATTGTAAGTAATGGTGCCTTTTGGGATGTGTTTTTAATAGAAATCAAAGAAATTGTAACTTGGGTACTAAAAGTGTACGGAGGAATTCAAAGTTTTAATAATACAGTGGATGAATTAAACTTGGAGAGTTTAAGTAGCAAATGTCTTTAAATACCAAGAACATAACTGTGCTAGAGAAAACTTGAGCAAACTACTTGTAGAATAGTTTAGACTATTTCTAAATTTTCTGCTCTTTTAATACAAATGTTCTTAAAATTAATAGTTTTAATTATTGATAAACCAAAACAAACCAACCAACCAACCAACCTGTGGCCGTCAAGTTGATTCTGACCCACAGTGATCCTATAGGACAGGGTAGAACTGCCCCATAGGGTTTCTAGGGAGCAGCTGGTGGATTTAAACTGCCGGCATTTTGGTGGATTCAAACTGCAGACTTTTTGATTAGCAGCCATATCACTTAACCACTGAGCCACCAGAGCTCCTAATTATTCATAGATAATTTATATTCTCATCTTTACTTCTAAATAAATCATACATACTATTTAAATGGAGATAGACTAGCATTAAATGGAGAACATTATTAGTCCTAGGAGTCCCTGGGTGGCCCAATTAAATGTTTGACTACTAACTGAAAAGTTGGCAATTGGAACTCACCCAATAGAGCCTTGGAAGACAGGACTAGTGGTATGTTTAAGGTCACAGCCTTAAAAAACTGTATGAAACACAGTTCCACTCTGTAAAACTTGGGGTCACCAGGAGTGGGAATTGACTGGACAGAAACTGCTTTTTGATTCATTCGTAGTCTTAGCTCTTATTAATATAATCATAGCTTTTATGGAAGCCACAAAAAGATGGTGTCCATAAATCAACTGTAATTGTCAATGAGATTAATTTCAAACGTGGTGGAGAATATAACTTATTTTAAACTTTTCTAAACATTTGAAACAAACAACAATCTTTGTCTTTTTAATTTTTTTATAGACATTTAATGTAAAAATATATTCATTTTAAAAAAAACTAAAAATGTACAGAAATATTGCTCTTTGACTTCTTTAATATAACAATAGTAATAATCATAATGATGATAATAGTAGTGGTTGTAGTGAAAGTGGTAATAGAATAGAGCATCAATTATGAACTAGGCTCTGCAGGAACTAAAGATTTTTACAAACTACTACAGTCTGAAATTGATCAGATATGCAATCAAGATGCATTGATAATTACTGATGATTGGAATGTAAAAGGTGGAAACAAAGAAGAAGGTTCGGTAGTCAGAAAATATGGCCTAGGTGATAGAAACTACTCAGGAAATCACATGATTGAATTTTGCAAGACCAACAACTTACTCATTGCAAAAGTTTTTTCAATGGCATAATCAGCAACTATACATACAGACCTCACTGAATGGAATATACAGGAGTCAGATCAACTACATCTGTGGAAAGAGACTATGGAAAAGCTCAATATCATCAGTCAAAATAAGGCCAAAGACTGACTGCTGAACAGATCATCAGTTGCTCATATGAATTTCAAGTTCAAGCTGGAGAAAATTAAAACAAGTTCAGAAGAGCCAAAGTGTGAACTTGAGTATATCCCACCTGAATTTAGAGAACTTCTCAAGAATAGACTTGACACACTGAACATTAATGAATGAAGACCAGACGAGTTGTGAGATGATATCAAGGACATCATACATGAGGAAAGCCAAAGGTCATTAAGAAGACAGGAAAGAAAGAAAAGACCAAAATGAATGTCTGTAGAGAATCTTAAACTTGCTCTTGAACATAGAGTAGCTAAAGCAAATGGAAGAAATGATGAAGTAAAAGAGCTGAACAGAAGATTTCAAAGAGCAGCTTGGGAAGACAAAGTAAAGTATTATAATGAAATATGCATAGACTGGGAGTTAGAAAACCAAAAGGAAAGAACACACTTGGCATTTATCAAGCTGAAAGAACTGAAGAAAAAATCCAAGTCTTGAGTTGTAATATTGAAGGATTCTATGGGCAAAATATTGAATGATGCAGGAAGTATTAAAAGAAGATGGAAGGAATACACAGTCACTGTACCACAACTAAATGGTCAACATTCAACCGTTTCAGGAGGCAGCGTATGATCAAGAGCCAATAGTATTGAAGGAAGAGGTCCAAGCTGCACTGAGGGCAATGGCAAAAAGCAAGGCTCCAGAAATTGACAGAATACTAATTAAGATGTTTCAACTAATGGATGCAGCACTGGAGGTGCTCACTTGTCTATGCCAAGAAGTTTGGAAGACAGCTACCTGGCCAGTCGACTGGAAGAGATCCATATGTGCGCCCATTCCAAAGAAAGGTGATCCATCGGAATCTGGAAATTATAAAACAGTATCATTAATATCACATGCAAGTGAAATTTTGCTGAAGGAAATTAAAAAAGAGTTGCAGCAGTACATGGAGAGGAAACTGCCAGAAATTCAAGCAGATTCAGAAGAGGACATGGAATGAAGGATTACATTCCTGATGTCAGACGGATCTTGACTGAAAGCAGAGAATACCAGAAAGAAGTTTACTTGTGTTTTATTGAATATGCAAAGGCATTCAACTGTGTGGATCATAAGAAATTATGAATTACATTGTCAAGAATGGGAATTCCAAAACACTTAATTTTGCTGATGTGGAAACTGTACATAGACCAAGGGGCAGTAGTTTGAAGAGAACAAGGAAATATTGCTTTGTTAAAAATCAGGAAAATGTAGTTCAGTCTTGTATCCTTTCACCATACTTATTCAATCTGTATGCTGAGCAAATAAACCAAGAAGCTGGATTATATGAAGAAGAATGTGGCATCAGGATTGGAGGAAAAGTCATTAACAACCTGTGTTATGCAGATGACACAATTTTGCTTGCTGAAAGTGATGAGGACTTGAAGTACTTACTGATGAAGATCAAAGACCATAGCCTTCTGTATGGATTACACCTCAACATACAGAAAGTAAAAAACTTCACAACTGGACCAATAAGCTACATCATAACAAATGCAAAAAGATTGAAATTGTCAAAAATTTTGTTTTCCTTGGACCCACAATAAATGCCCATGGAAGCAGCAGTCAAGAAATTAAATGATATATTACACTGGGAAGATCAGCTGCAAAACACGTTTAAAGTGCTAAAAAACAAAGACGTCATTTTGAGGATGAAGATGTGCCTGACCTAAGCCATGGTATTTTCTTTTCTTTTCTTTTTTTTTTTAATTACACTTTAGATGAAGGTTTACAGAACAAATAGTTTCTCATTAAACAGTTAGTACACATATTGTTTTATGACATTAGTTAACAACCCCACGACATGTCAACACTTTCCCTTCTTGATCATGGGTTCCCTATTACCAGCTTTCCTGTCCCCTCTTGCCTTCTAGTCCTTGTCCTGGGCTGTTGTGCCTCATTAGTCTCGTTTTGTTTTACGGGGCTGTCTTATCTTTGGCTGAATGGTGAACCTCGGGATTGACTTGATTACTGAGCTAAAATGGTGTCCAGGGCCATACTCTTGGGGTTTCTCCAGTCTCTGTCAGGCCAGTAAGTCTGGTCTTTTTTTTTTGGGAGCTAGAATTTTGTTCTACCTTTTTCTCTAGCTCTGTCTGGGATCCTCTGTTGTGATCCCTGTCAGAGCAGTCAGTGGTGGTAGCCTGGCACCATCAAGTTGTACTGGACTCAGTCTGGTGGAGGCCGTGGTAGGTGTGGTCCATTAACTCTTTGAACTAATCTTTCCCTTGTATCTGGTTTTCTTCATTCTCCCTTGCTCCTGAAGGGGTGAGACCAGTAGAGTATCTTAGATGTCTGCTCACAGACTTTTAAGACCCCAGACGCTACTCACCAACGTAGAATGTAGAACATTTTCTTTATAAACTATGTTATGCCTGCTGAGCTAGATGTTCCCCGAGACTGCCATGGTATTTTCAATCACCTTATATGCATGTGAAATCTAGACAATGAATAAGGAAGACCAAAGAAGAACTGATGTCTTTGAATTATGGTATTGGTGAAGAATATTGAATATACCATGGACTGCTAGAAGAACAAACAAATCTGTCTTGGAAGAAGTACAGCCAGAATGCTCCTTAGAAGCAAGGATGGTGAGACTACTTCTCATATACTTTGAACATGTTATCAGGAGGGACCAGTCATTGGAGATGGACATCATGCTTGGTAATATAGAGGGTCAGCAAAAGAGAGGAAGACCCTCAATGAGTTGGAGTGACACAGTCCCTGCAACAATGGGCTCAAGCATAGCAATGATTGTGAGGATGGTGCAGGACTGGGCAGTGTTTCGTTACGTTGTACCAGAACTGAGTAGATGGCTCAAAACAACAAAAATAGGTGTTAATGATATAATGATGTCATATGACATAGGAATCTACATTAGTGCTTAAAATAGGTGTTGAATATTATAATTTTCAAACCTATTAAATTGACCTAGACAGAGAACAACTATACTAATTACTTTAGGATATTTCTTGTAGATGTTTCCATACCAGTGTTTTCAAGTATTCCATGCACTTGAAGTAGGTAGAATAATGGCCTATTAAAGATGTCTACATCCTAATCTCCAAATATATTCAAGTTATATTACCTTACATGGCAAAAAGGACTTTCCTTACAGGTATGATAAACGAAAATCTCAAAGATATGTAGATTATCCAGGATTATTCATATGGGCACGATGTAATCACAGGTGTCTTTATGAGAGGAAGGCAGAGTGTCAGAGTCAGAAGGAAGAGTCACTGAGTCAGGTAGGAATGATATGGTCACAGGCCAAGAAATTTGAGTAGTCTCTAGAAGATGGAACTTAATTTTAGCACACTTGGACCTTCAGACTTCTGACTTTCAGAATTGTAAAATGACAAATGTGTTTTCTGTTAAGTCACTATGTTTGTGGTAATTTGATTACATTCCTCCCCCATGTTTTTAAATAACCTTTTTCATTTTAGAAGAGTTGTAGTTTTTCAGAAAAAAAAAGTGAAGATAATATATAAAATTCCCATACAATACAGACCCAATCTCCCCTATTAACATCTAAATTAGTATAGTAAACTTACTACAGTTAATAAACAAACTCTGATACATTATTATTAACTAGATTCTTCAACATATTCAATTTTTGTTAGTTTTCACCTTATGTCCTTTTTGTGTTTCAGGATCCCATCTAGGATGACAGGTTATATTTAATTTTCATCTTTGCTTATGGCCCTCTTCATTGTGACAGTGTCTCTGATTTTCCTAGGTTTTGATGACATTGACAGTTTTGAGGCATACTGGTCAAGTATTTTAAGAATGCTCTTTAATTGAGATTTGTTTGATGTTTTTCTCATAATTAGATTGGGGATATGTGTTTGGGGGAAGAAGACCACAGGGATAAACTGCCATTTGCATCACATCATATCAAAGGTACATACTATCAACATGATTTGTCACTATTGATGCTAACCTTAATTACCTGGCTGAAGTAGCGTTTGCCAGGTTTCTCCCCTATAAGGTTGTTTCCCTTTTCATATTGTGCTTTTTGGAAAGTTTATTCCTGTTTTATATCTTTGAAATCTTTGTTGGAAATGAATAGTTAGCATATGTATTTGCCTATTTCTAATTATTCTGTTCCATTAATCTGTTTGTCTTTTTTATAGCAATCCCACACAGTCTTATTTACTACAATTTTATAATCAGTCTTGAAGTCAAAGATTTTATTGGCTCTTCTGTGTCCTTTGCATTTCTGTGTAATTTTAAACTAGATTGTAAATTTCTACAAAATTCTGCAAAAATTATAAATGGGATTCTGTTGAGTCTATAGATTAATTTAGAAAGAACTGATATTTTTAAGTATTAAGATTCAATCCATGAATAATGTATCTCTCTCCATTTATTTGATTGTTTTCTTAATGTCTCTCAGCGTTATTTTGTAATTATCAGACTAGAGGTCTTGGATAATTTTTGTTAAATTTATTTCTAAGTATTTTATATTTTCTTACTATTGTAAATAGTATTGTTTTCTTTTTTATTTTCCAATCATTATTTGCTAGTATATGGAAATACAATTTATTTTTATATATTGACCTCCATCCTGTAACATTGCCAAATTTCCTTACTAGTTATAGTAATTTTGTAGATATTTTTGGATTTTCTACTCAATTGTCATTTACAATATTCATGTTTTGTTTACACTTGTTTTTAACTGGCTACAATACCTAGCACGATGTTGAGTAGAGTTAGTGAGGGCAGCCATCTTGATCTTAGGAGAAAATAGTCAATATTTCACAGGTATGTATGATGCTATATTTTGTTTTTTAAAAATACTCATTAAACTGAGGAAGTGCCTTTCTATTTTAATTTTCTGATATATATATATTTTATCATGAATATGTATTGAATTTTATAAAGGGCTTTTACTGCATCTATTGAGATGATCATGTATTTCTTCTCTGTTATTCTATTGTTAATGTGGTAATTTACAATGATGATTTCTTTTTTTTTTTAATGTTAAACCAACCTTGCTAAATTATCATAAAAAGGGTTGAATTGTCACAGCAGATTCCCATGGAAAAATCATAGTTTTTCTCCAATACCAAACTTTAGGAACTATTCAAAGGATTCGGGCAACACAGAAGCATCAAGTATAGCATTTCTTTCCAGAGAGGTCCAAAACCATCAGCTGTAACTCTCTAACTCTACCTTTCTCCCACACTGGAATGCTGGAAACATGAGCATTTAGCCATGCGTGCTTAAATTGCTGTGTTTCTGTATAATCTCTTTAGTGTTTATACCCCATCTGCTTAACTATCATTCTCCAGCCGGTCATGCTCTATAAATCCATAAATTCTGGGTTTACTTATGTAAAGCACACTAGACAGACAAGGAATTTTTTGTCAAAATACATTTATTTATAAGATAAGAAGCCCTCAGTATTTTTTCGTTAGTAAACGCCATTATTCTTATTTGCAAACAGGTCTGGTCTAGGACAGCCCTTGCCTCTGAATCCCCAAGTAAGAAGGAATAAATCATAGCCTAGCTGTTATTTTCCTTCCCAGTCCACCCTCTGACCTTGATTAGTATCACCTTGCCAAACAGTTCTAGGTTTCTTTTTAAAATTTTACTGCAAATATTTCTCACAAGAATTTATATAGAATAATAAGCCTATAAACACTCCAGTGACCCACAGGATTTGAACCATTCTATGGAGAGTAGGAATTACTTATGATATAAATCATGTTAATCATGATGCTATCGTTTCATACGTCTTTCGATATTCTATTATCAGCTTAACTAGTCCTTTTCTAAGTCATCAAGGATTATTTGGATATGTTTGTATGTTAACGGAGATGTGTGATTTTTCTAAAACTGTCTTTTTCTGGTCAATTGGATTTACATGTATGGCATTAAAGGACTTCAAAGAGCCTCCCAAAATATTTTCTCATTCTGATTGGGATGAGAAGTTGGTTTTTATTTAATTCTAACTTTAATATGGTAAGAGATGTCAACATAATGTTTGACAGAGCATGCTTAAATTACAATTACAGTATACCTTTCTCTTTTATGTTCTTACTCTAGGTACATATGATTTCAACAATTGGAATAGTAAGTAGAGACTATTTTATTTTATTTTTAGATTGTGGATTCTACCTGGTGTGTTGACATCACGATAACCATATTTCTGATATTACAGCACAAGTTCTTACCGACATAGGTTTTCAGATTAATATTACATACTACTACCATTTCTCTCCTTGATTGTAATGACGTGATGTTGACCGTTAGTGCTTTTCTTTTATCCTAACAATTTGAACCACAGGGAAGATAATTGAAAAGAAACTGTGTATAAAGGAACAGTGGAAACTGAAAATATAACTCTTTTGTTGTTGTTTTTACCTTCGTCTGTTTGGCAGCCAGGCTGAGGGGATGATATTCTGATTCCACATGAAGTGGAATTAAGCTGGGTGTATTCCACAGCTTTACTTACAATGAGTTCATCTTTCCTTTGTCCACCACCCAACTTCCCAGTATGCCACCACTGAGGACCTTATCTCTGAATTTGTTAGCTTTCAAGCTGAGAGCGATTCGGACCTCTGCTTTTCGAAAATGTACTTTTACTTTGTGTTAAACTCTAGCAGAGCCAAGAATCCACAGTCCACAACGGATTCTAACTTGGTGATTTCTATCCCCTCCTCCATTACTACTTTCTAAGGCTTTTTTTTTTTTTTTTTTTTTAAGGGAGAGGGATGGACATGTCAAGCGAAGTGATTTATTTTTGCTTTTTGGACTCTTCTAGATTCCAGCCTAATTGTCATTAAAAGATCACTGGTTTCTCTTCATCTGTGCAAAGTCTTTCCATTTATGGCAGGACATCTCTTCTGCCTGCCCATATCCAGAAAAGGCATTTGCCCCTGAAACAGAAGCTGACGTGGATTGCTGTATACCTATAAGGGGCTTTAGAAACCAGGTCATCCACCGCTCTCCAACGGCACCATAAAAAGTGTACATTTATTAAATATGTATTTTTTGTTGCCATGGGAGTAGAGATCTTTAACATTCTTCTATATTCTAACTAGAAGCAGAAATCTCATTTACTAATTTTACTATTTTAGCTATAGTGAAGGAAAAAACTCCCTAAGAAGTGTAATTGTAACATCTTTCACGTGCCATCAAGAACTAATATTTATTAAAGCCTTTGTCAGCAGTCATCTCCCCTTAAAAATGTAGCATTCTCCCCTATCACACAGAGACATATTTGTTTCAGATGATCAGGACCTAAGAAAAATGACAAGCTTTTGTGATCTAAAAAACTAGAAATAAATGGGAGCTGAGTGTGCAGTGGTCAGTGTTGCATCAAACATGGGTATATGCCATACAGGTTAAAAATAGACTTACATCATTTAGAGAGAAGTAAAAACTAATTCCAAGAGGTGGTACAGAACTGAACTGAACATTCTGCATGAAAGCAACATCCTAAGGTAGCTTCCTGAGAAAGCAATGAATAATCTGATCGTTTTCTGGAGATTTTTAGAAGGAGAACCCTGAGCTGTAGGGTCTGAAATAATACTACCTGCTGGCTGAAGGTACACAATATGGAAAATTATCATAAACAGTCATCCTTCACTAATAAAATCTCTCAAGGTATTGATAGACTCATGTAAGAAGCTGCTAGGCAGGTATGTATCCATACCGTTGGATACATAGTACTCTCAGGGACAAAAAAAATCCCAAAACATAACAAAAATGAAACCAAAAAAACCCTGCTAAAGAAGAGCTCACAAAATAAAACAATATGAATAATCACACCACCATGTGTGATGCAGAATAAGTAAGTTATAACAATTTGATATGAAACACTGTGTGAGTGATATTCCTTAAATGAGGCTGTCTGCATTAAAATACAGAGAACAAAAGAATATTGCCTTGGAGTATTATAAGTAAGCCTAAGAAGAAATGAGAATATTTTTAGACTGTGTGTTTTGATGGAATTCTTGCAATCTGTTTGGAAGATAATTTTTAATGTTTGGGAGTGAAGGAGGAAGAAATGTGGCCACATAGGGTAGATTAAAATGTAGAGTGGAAATAATATATCTGAAAGATAATTCCCAATAAAAGCAGCAAGATTCGTAAATACAAATACACACACATACGCTTAATATTGTCCTCAAAAAGCACATGGACAGATTCCTTATATTACTGGATGGTAATGCAGATATTTGAGACTCTATGTAGGTAGAGTGAGTTGTGACAATGATGGAATACATTGATGGCATTCAGTGAGTGCAGGTCAAGACGGCTAAAGAACTGCAATACAGGGGCAGTCCTTCACAATGAGAAATTCTCCCTTCCAAATTGCCAGTAACAACCCCACTGAGAAGCATACTCCTTTATAAGTGATACAATCATTTGTATCATTACTCTTTTATTAGGCCAATTCAGACCATTGGAATCCATAAATATCTCTCAGGTTACAAGCACACTGTTAAAACTCCTTCCTCCTAGTAAGACTATCGTATTTAATTGACAGTTATTTCAGCAGTAATCACATACCACCAGCTGAAATTTTAATGTCAACAGCATATTTATTTGTGTTCTTTTTTTTAATTGTGGTTTAGGTGAAAGTTTACAGCTCAGGTTAATTTCTCATACAAAATTTAAACACCTATTGTTATGTGACCCTAGTTGCAATCCCTATAATGTGACAGCACACTCTTCCCTCCCTCTTGTGTTTCCCGTATCCATTCAACCTGCTCCTATCCCTTTCTTCCTTCTCATGCAGCCTCCTAACAGGAGCTGCTCATTTAGTCTTGTGTGTCTACTTGAAGTAAGAAGCACACTCTTCACCAGTATTATTTTATGTTTTATAGTCCAGTACAATCTTTGCCTGAAGAGTTGGCTTCAGGAGCGGTTTTAATTCTGGGTTAACAGAGAGTCCAGGCTCCTTGTCTTCTGGGGTACCTCTAGTCTCAGTCAGACCTTTAAGTCTGGTTTTTTTACTAGAATTTGGGTTCTGCACCTCACTTTTCTCCTGCTCTGTCAGGGACTCTCTGCTGTGTTCCTTGTCAGGGCGGTCATTGGTGGTAGCTGGGCACCATCTAGTTCTGGTCTCAGGCTGGTGGAGTCTCTGGTTTATGTGGCCCTTTTGTGACTTGGGCTAATATTTTCCTTGTGTCTTTGGTGTTCTTCACTCTCCTTTGCTCCAGGTGGATTGGGATCAATTGATGCATCTTAGATGGCCCCTCGCAAGCTTTTAAGATCCCAGACGCCACTCACCAAAGTGTGATGCAGAACATTTTCTTAACAAACTTTGTTATGCCAACTGACTGAGATGCCCGCAAAACTATGTTCCCCCGCCCCCCGCCCCTGCTGCTCTGTCCCTCCAAGTGTTTAGTTGTGTTCAGGAAACTTCTTAGCTTTTGGTTTAGTCCAGTTGTGTTGACTTCCCCTGTATTGTGTGTTATCCTTCCCTTCAACTAAGATAATTATTGTCTACTATCTAGTTAGTGAATTCCCCTCTCCCTCCCTCCCCACCCTCATAACCATCAAAGAATGTTTTCTTCTGTGTTTAAACTTTTTCTTGATTTCTTATAATAGTGGTCTCATACAATGTTTGTCCATTTGTGACTGACAAATTTCACTCAGCATAATACCTTCCAGATTCATCCATGTTGTAAGATGTTTCATGGATCCATCATTGTTCTTTATGGTTGCGTAGTATTCCTTCGTGTGTATATACCATAATTTGTTTATCCATTCATCTGTGGATGGGCACCTAGGTGGTTTCCATTTTTTTGCTACTGTGAACAGTGTTGCAGTGAACATGGGCGTGCATACATCTATTCATGTGACAGCTCTTATTTCTCTAGGATATATTCCAAGGAGTGGGATTGCTGGATCATATGGTACTTCTAATTCTAGCTTTTTAAGGAAGTGCCAGATCAATTTCCAAAGTGGTTATACCATTTTACGTTCCCACCAGCAGTGTATAAGTGTTCCAGTCTCTCCACAACCTCTCCAACTTTTATTATTTTGTGTTTTTTGGATTAATGCTAGTCTTGTTGGGGTGAGATGGTATCTCATTGCAGTTTTGATTTGGATTTCTCTAATGGCTAATGATCATGAGCATTTCCTTATGTATCTGTTAATTGCCTGAGTGTCTTCTTTTGTGAAGTGCTTGTTCATATCCTTTGCCCATTTTTTAATTGGGTTATTTGTCTTTTTGTTGTTGAAATTTTGCAGTATTTTGTACATTTTAGAGATTTGACCCTGATCAGATATGTCACAGCCAAAAATTTTTTCCCTATCTGTAGGTTTTTACTCTTTTTGATGAAGTCTTTTGATGAGCATAACTGTTTGATTTTTAGGAGCTCCCAGTTATCTAGTTTGTCTTCTGGTGTTTGTGCATTGTTACTTATGGTTTGTATTCTGTTTATGCCATGTATTCTGGCTCCTAGCATTGTCCCCATTTTTTCTTCCATGATCTTTATCGTTTCAGATTTTATATTTAGGTCTTTGATGCATTTTGAGTTAGTTTTTCTACATGATGTGAGGTATGAGTCTTGTTTTACTTTTTTGCAGTTGGATATCCAGTTATGCCAGCACCATTTGTTAAAGAGACTGTCTTTTCCCCATTTAACGGACTTTGGGCCTTTGTCTAATAGCAAGTGCTCATAGGTGGGTGAATTTATGTCTGGATTCTCAATTTTGTTCCATTGGTCTATTTATCTGTTGTTGTGTCAGTACCAGGCTGTTTCGACTACCTTAGTGGTATAATAGGTTCTAAAATCAGGTAGTATGAGGTCTCCCACTTTGTAGGTCTCTTTTGGTTTCTTGCAGTAGTTTCTTGTAGTTTTCTTTGTACAGATCTTTTACATCTCTGGTTAGATTTATTCCTAAGTATTTCATCCTTTTGGGGGCTATTGTAAATGGTATTGATGTGATATCCTCTTCGAAGTTCTCTTTGTTGGTGTAAAGGAATCCGACTGATTTTTGTATGTTTATCTTGTATCCTGATACTTTGCTGAAATCTATTAATTCCAGTAGTTTTCTTGTGGATTCTTTGGTGTTTTCCATGTATAAGATCATATCATCTGCAAATAAGGATACTTTTACTTCTTCCTTACCAGTTTGGATGCCCTTTATTTCTCTTTCTTGCCTTATTGCTCTGGCTAGTTCCTCCAGCACAATGTTGAATAAGAATGATGATAAAGGGCATCCTTGTCTGGTTCCCATTCTCAAGAGGAATGCACACTCTCTCCATTTAGGATGATGTTGGATGTTGGCTTTATATAAATGTCCTTTATGATTTTGAGGAATTTCCTTTCTATTCCTATTTTGCTGAGAGTTTTTATCATGAATCAGTGTTCGACTTCGTCAAATGCCTTTTCTGCGTTGATTGATAAGATCATGTGGTTCTTGTCTTTTGTTTTATTAATGTGGTGGATTAGATTGATTGTTTTTCTAATGTTGAACCATATCTGCATACCTGGTATAAATCCTACTTGATCATGGTGAATTATTTTTTTTGATGTGTCTTTGAATTCTATCAGCTAGAATTTTGTTGAGGATTTTTGCATCTATGTTCATAAGGGACATTGATCTGTAATTTTCCTTTTTTGTGGTGTCTTTTCCTGGTTTTGGTATCAGGGTTAAATGGGAGAGAGGTACTTCCCAGAGAAGGGAAGGGTTTTTTTGATCCCATGTGGTAGATTAGACACTTGCACTTAACTTTCTCAGATTCAGCTCCACTTCTCCCTGGTTCCAGAGGCTTGTGCAGACTCTCTGCTGCTCAGGTTCTCCCGGTGTTGAAAACCCATCCCTAGTGCTACTGCTTGCCTGAGCCCGTGCATGCTGGTCAATCCAGCCTGCAGGGTGCAGGCCAGGTCAGGTATGGCAAATCCTCACTGCTTCTGAACTGTTTTTCCCTCCCCTTGCCACTCAATCCAACTGCTCCACTTTGACTTTGATGTTCAGGGCTCCTAGATTGTCATATATAATCAATTCACTTGTTTTTTCAGGTGTTTGGTGTAAGAGGGACCACAGGAAGCATCTGACTACTTCACCATCTTGGCCCCGCTTTATTTTTGTTGTTAAAAATCCTTTACAGCAAATGTATTTTTATAAGAAACATCAAAATGAAAATAGAGGCTAATAAAAGATATTGGTAAATACAAACATTCCACTTTTAACCTAAAGAAACTCTCACTGGTAACTCTGGACACATTGATTTCACCAGTATCTGGCTTACATTGCCTATGTTTTGTATTTCATAGAGCCTCACATTTTATTATATTGATATTCTATTTGGTTATTTAATGAGTTCAATCCTTGTCATCTCAACAAGAATATAAAATCTATGAGAGGTGAAAATATAGCTTATGCAATTTTTCCATCCTTCACAGCAGCTTGCACATAATAAGTTGTTTGGTTAGTTGATTAAAAGATAAACAAAATATTTAAAAGTGAAAGAAAATAGAGTTTTCGATGAAGTTGATTAAGTTTATTATCAAAGATATTTTACATTATTTTTAAATAAATTTAAATTTTTAAGTTTAATGTTATCTAGGTATTTTTTCTAATTCATTAAAACAGTGATTGCCACTTATTGAGTATTTTATATGTTTTCTACTCTTTAAGCATATTTTTTCATACACTTGAAGAAAAATTGTCCTCATACACATGAAATCAATGAGGTGAGAGTAGCAGCCATTATATAGATAAGGAAATTGAGGTTTGATAAAGACAAGTAACTTGTCAAACAGCAAATACTTAATAAGCAGCTTTCCCAGATGTGTCTGATTCAAAAGCACACATTTAGTGCAGAAGCTACCATGATTCTTGATGAACTCATAAATGCATGAAACCTTTAATAATAATAGTATAATCTTGCCTTCCTTTCAATACCTTAAAGAAATCTAGTGGAGAAATCAAATTCTTCATTCTTGACCCATCCTTTCTTGCATGGATGCACAATTAGGAATCTTGACACATAAACAGCAAAGTGTTTCATTAGGTACCACAGACTAGAAGCACATCTATTGAAAGTTCTGGAAATTCTCTAAAAATTTTCATGAAGGAAATGTTTAAAACAAGGAAATTGCCTGGGATTCCCTTAGTGTCCTTGAGGGATGTTTTAATTATTCAACACTGGCTTCAGAATTGTTTGGAATTCAAAATCAACAATTCTTCATTTATTTTCTTTCAACAAATGCTTCTACCTTTTCCCCACAAACACATATCAGGTTGTTGTTTTGGCTGGAATTAGTCAAACGCAGGTGCTAAAATTTTCAGTTTCCTCATTTTTTTCTACCTACTTGTGTTACTGAAAGTCATTAAGTTTCTGTAAAAGACACATTTGCCCAATTCATTACACCTAAAGAAATTGCCAGGCAAAATACACTGCCAGTATATGAGCCGTTGCAGGCTTCCCCATATGTATTCTGCAAGCAGGTGTTTCATTTGCAGTTTGCCAGAAACAAACTGTTTTTCAGGTGCATAGAGAATATCATCCTCGTACAAAAAAGAAAGAGTAATAACTGCTCCTAGACTCTTGCTCAATAGGAGAGCCATATTGGAGTGGTTGAAGAAAAGAACCGATTGAACACACAGTGTTTAAACAACTTAAGTGCATCCATTCAGCGCAGCTCCATGTTATTTACTCACTCCAGAATGGATGGAGATGAAATGTAAGCAAAGAGCTAGAAGATGTGGATGCATATTGTTAAAGTACGTTTTATGTAAAACACAGTGTTTTACTATGTCCCTGTGAGTTAAGTGCTGTTACATCTACCTGGGTAAATGGCAAAACAGTGGCTCAGATTTTATGCAACTTTTTCAAAGTCGTGCCGTCAATAAGGATTACACTAAAATCTATATGCAAGTCTGTACAAATCATAAAGCCTAATTTTAAGGACTAGAATTTTTCTTTGGTTTCTGCTCTTTTGTCTTATTCTTGGAAGCTGCACTTACAGAAACTGGAATACTTAATATAAATTCCAAATATTGAATAGAACGCTTCCATTTTTTTTTAAATAATATTTATTGGGTTTTCAGTGAAAGTTTACACGCAAGGTAGATGCCCATTTGACAATTTCCACACAAATTATTCAATGACATTAGTTACATTTATCACAATGTGTCAACATTCTCTTTAATTGGTCCTGTTTGTTCCCTTTCCGGTACTCTAGTTTCCCTGCTCCCTTATCTTCTCATCTTTGCTTTTGCATAACTGTTGACATTTTGCTCTCATACTGATAGTTGTTAAGTAGAGCACCGATCTTCAGGTAATATCCTTTATTTTGTATGCCACTCTGCTATTTCGCTAAAACGTGGTCTTAGGAGATAGGCTTGGTTCTGTATTTAAAATATGTCTCAGGGAGTCCTCTGTTCTCTATTGTTCCAGTAGGTCTAGCTTTTTTTGTTTGTTTTAATTAGAATTGGAGTTCAGCTCCACATTTTTCTCCTGTTCTATATGAGGCCATTTATCATGACCCCAGTCAGAAAGGTCAGTGGTGGTTGCTGGGCACCATCTACCATATTTTTATGCAAAGACTCTTAACATTCTGCAATTTTACTGGCTGTACCCTCCCCCCGTGATGTATTTTTGTAAGCACGCTCTGCTAATTTTTTTTACAGTAAAATGTGCAAGAGGATTGGCACGGCAGTGCATATGAGAGTACCTTGTGGTGGGGGGGGGGTGGGGAACGGCCAGCAAACAAACACAGAAGGTGTACATTATTTGTGTAAAAATATGGTAGTTCTGGTTTTAGTGTAGATGAGGCTGTGGCTCGTGCAGACTTGTTTCTTCTCTGAACTTTTGGTTACCTTCTTACTGTTTTGCTCCTGGCAAGTAGAGTCCCATAAACCCATTGCCATTGAGTTGATTCCGACTCATAGTGACCTTATAGGACAGAGAAGAACTACCCCATAGGGTTTCCAAGGAGTGGATTCAAACTGCCAACCTTTTGGTTAGCAGCTGAGCTCTTAACCACTGAACCACCAGGGCTCCATACCCGTTGCTTTTGAGTTGATTTCAACTCATAGTGACCCTATAAGATAGAGTAGAACTGCCCCTATAGGGTTTCAAAGGAGCAACTGGTGGATTCGAACTGACAACCTTTTGGTTAGCAGCCAAACTCTTAACCACTGTGCCACCAGGGCTCTGTACTTGTGTCTTGTATGGCTGCTCACAAGCTTTTAAGACCCCAGACACTACTCACTTCACTAGGATGCAGATTATGATTTTTGTGAACTAATGCTATTCCAATTGACTGAGTTGTCCCATGAGACTATGGTTCTAAGCTTTCAAACCCAGAAAACCAATTTTGGAAGGTGTTTGGTTATGTCTGAAGAGTATCTGTATTTGTCTCTTCAGTGAATATCTGTGCCTGCACTCACGTATTTGTATTTGCACATTCCTATAGATACTTCTGTCTATTCTTACCTATATACACACCTGCACCTACCTGTATACCAGTATGCATATACTCATCCTTATGTACTCCAGCACTCGTTTTTACTTTGCTTGTGCTGTGCTCGCTGCATCCGCATTTGGTACCACTTTTCTCATCACCCAAAATAACAAGTCTCTACAGTCGGAAGCATACTTTTCCCTCCCCCCTTCCTCTCCCTGGTAACCACCAATGAACTTTGGTCTCTTTATATTTACCTATTCTTCTTATAAAATAGGGATCATACAATATTTGCCATTATATGCCTTACTTATTTCACTTAGCACTATGTCCTCCCTGTCCATCCATGTTAAAATATTTTTTTCAGACTCATCATCATTCTTTATTGTTGCGCAGTATTCCATTGTTTGTATGTACCACACTTTGCTATCCATTCATCTGTTGATAGCTACTTCATTTGTTTCAATTTCTTTGCTGTTATGAATAAAGTAGCAATGAACATAGATACGCATACGTCTGTTCATGTCATTATTTTTCGGTATCTAGGGTATATACCTGGAGATCTGTTGGCACAGTGGCTAAGAGCTCAGACGCTAACCAAAAGGTCTGCAGTTTGAATCTACAAGCCACTTTTTGGAAACCCTATGGGGCTTTTCTATTCTGTCTTATAGGTTCAGTATGAATCGGAATCAACTTGACAGCAACTTTTTTTTTTTTTTTTTTTTTAGGGTATATACCTATGAATGAGATTGCTCAATCACAGAGTGGTTCTATTTCTAGTTTTTTGAGATTTTACACTCCCACCAGCAATGGATAAGGGTTCCAAACTCCCCACACCATAACCAACATTTGTTGTCATTATTATTGTTTTAATGAGTGCCATTTTAGCTGGGTTAAGATAGTATCTCATTGTAGTTTTGATTTGCATCTCTCTAATGGCTAATGATCATGAGCATCTTTTCATGTGTTTGTTGGCTGCTTGGATGTCCTCTTTGGTGAAGCTTCTGTTCATGTCTTTTCCCCTTTTTTATAACTGAGTTCTCTGTCTTTTTGTTGTTGAGTCTTGCAGTTTTCTACTGATTTTAGAGATTAGACCCTTATCGGATAAATCATTTCCAAAGATTTTTTTCCCCAGTCTGTAGATTGTCTATTTACTCTTTTAATAAAGTTTTCGAGGAGCGTAGTTTTTTAATTTTATGAGGTTCCATCTACCTGTTTTGTCTTCACCTATTCGTGCATTTGTTATGTTTGTTATGCTATTTTTATATTAGGTGCCATAGTTTTCTCCCATGAATTTTATGGTTTTAGGTTTAATATTTAGGTCTTTGATCCATTTTGAGTTAGTTTCTGTGTATAGTATGAGATATGGGTCCAGTTTCATTTTTCTGCAGGTGGATATCCAGTTTTACCAGCACCGTTTATTAATGAGACTGTTTCTGCCCCACTGAATGGACTTTGATCCCTTGTTGAAAACTAGTTGTCCATAGATGGCTGGGCTTAATTCTGATTTCTCAATTCTGTTCCACTGGTCTATGTATCTATCATTGAGCCAATACCAGGCTGTTTTGATTACAATGGCTGTATAGTATGTTTTGATACTGGGGAGTGTGAGGTCTTCTGCTTTGTTCTTTTCCTTCAATGTTACTTTGGCTATTTGAGGTTTCTTTCCTTTCCACATGAAGTTCGTCATTAGTTTTTCCATTTCAGTAAAGATTATTGTCTGGATTTGTATCAGGATTGCATTGTACCTGTGGATCATGTTAGGTAGAATTGATGTTTTCACTATATAATGTCTTCCAATTCATGAGCACGGAATGTCTTTCCATTTTTGTAGGTCCCTTTTAGTCTCTTGTAGTAATGTTTTATAATTTTCATTGTATAATTCTTTAATGTTCCTGGTTAGGTTTAATTTGTAGGTATTTTATTGATTTACTATTGTACATGGTATTGTTTTATTTCTTTTTCAGAGTAGTCTTTGTTAATGTAGAGGAACCCAACTGATTTTTGTGTGTTGATCTTGTACCGTGTAATGTTGCTAAATTCTTCTATTAGTTCTAGCAATTTTCTTGTGGAATCTTTAGAGTCTTCTACGTATAGGATCATGTCGCTGAAAATAGAGATAGTTTTACCTCTTCCTTTCCTATTTGGACACATTTTATTTCTCTTTCTTGTCTTAATGCTCTGGCTAGGACTTTCAGTACAATGTTGAATAAGAGTGGTGATAATGGGCATCCTTGTCTCATTCCTGTTCTCAGAGGGAAGGCTGTAAGTTTTTCTCCATTGAGTATAATGTTGGTTGTTGGTTGTTCACGTGCCCTTAATTATACTGAGAAATTTCCCTTCAATTCTTATTTTGCTGAGAGTTTTTATTAGAGAAGTGGGTAATTTTACTGAATGCCTTTTCTGCATCAATTGATATGATCAATGTTTCTATTCCTTTGTTTTACTTATGTGGTGAATTATACTGATTGATTTTCTAATGTTGAAGCTTCATTGTAATCCTGGTATGAATCCCTCTTGATCTTGGAGCTTGATTTTTTTGATATGCTGAAGTCTGTTGGCTAGAATTTTGTTGAAAATTTTTGTGTCTATGTTCATAAGAAACATTGTAATTTTCTTTTTTTGTGTGATGTCTTTGCATGGTTTAGGTATTAGTGTTATGCTGGCTTCCTAGAAAGAGTTTGGTGGTGTGCCTCCTCTTCTATGTTTTTAAAGAGATTGACTAGGATTGGTGTTAACTCTTCTGTGAATGTTTGGTAGAATTACCAGGTGTAGCTATCTGGTCCTTGGTGTTTTTGGTTGGCAGTTCTTTGATGACATCTTCAGTCTCTTCTTTTATAATACATATACATATATACATACCCATTGCTGTTGAGTCAATTCCAACTCATAGAGACTCTATAGGACAGAGTAGAACTGTCACCTAAGGTTTTGAAGGAGCAGCTGGGATTCAAACTGCTGACCTTTGGGTTAGCAGTCAAGTTCTTAACCACTATGCAACCAGGGCTGTTTTCTTCTTTTTTAATGGGTCTATTTAAATTTTCTGCATCTGTTTGTGTTAGCTTGAGTAGGTAGTGTGTTTCTAGGAATTTGTCTATTTCATCTAGGTTTTCAAATTTGTTGGAGTACAAATTTTCATAGTATTCAGATGTGATGTTCTTTATCTCTGTTGGATCAGTTGTAATGTCATCAGTTTCATTTCTTAATTTAGTTATTTGCCTTTTCTGTTTTTTTGTCCCCCTTTTATCAATCTAGCCAGTTCGTCTGTTTTATTGATCCTTTCAAAAAACAAATTTGGGTTTTGATGATTCTTTCTGTTGTTTTTCTATTTTGTGTATTTCTGCCCTGATCTTTGTTATTCCCTTTTTTCTCTTAGCTTTTGACTTCTTTGGCTCTTTTCTATTTGTTCAAGTTGTCAGTTAAGTTAATGATTTTGGATCTTTCTTCTTTTTTATTGTAGGCATTTATTGATATGAATTTCCCTCTGAGTACTGCTTTACCTATGTCCCAAAGGCTTTGGTATGTTGTATTTTCATTTTCATTTGAATCTAGGAATTTTTAAATTTCACTTTTGATATTTTCTATGACCCAATAGTGATTTAGTATTATGGTATTTAGTTTCCATGTATTTATTTATTTTTCCTAATTTTTCGGTGTTGATTTCTAGCTTCATACTGTTATGGTCAGAGAAGGTGTTTTGTATGATTTCAATCTTTTTAAATTTGTTGAGACTTGTTTTGTGTCCTAGCATATGGTCTATTCTTGAAAAATGTGTATATGGTATATTCCAGAAGAAATATATTTTTCTGATATTGGGTGGAGTGTTCTATACACATCTATTAGGTCCAATTGGTTTATGGCTTTATTTAAAATGTCCTTAGTGATCCTCTTTTTAGATGTTCTATCTATAATTGAAAGTGATGTTTTGAAGTCTCCTACTATTATTATGGAGTTCTCAGTTTCTCCTTTCATATTATTCAGAATTTGTTTCATGTATTTTGATGCGTTGATGTTAGGTGCATATATATTTATAATTTGTTATGTCTTCTTGTTGGATTGACCTTTTTATTATTATGCAATGTCTTTCTTTATCTCTTGTAATAGATTTTGATTTAAAATCTACATGATCTGATATCAGTACGGCCACTCCTTCTCATTTTGTTGACTGGCTGCTTGGAATATTTTTTTCTATCCTTTTATTTTCAGTCTGTTTGTGTCCTTATGCCTTATGCCTAAGATGGATAATTTTTTTTTTATTCATTCTGCCACTCTCTGCCTTTTGTACGGAGCGTTTAGACCATTTACATTAAAGGTTATTAATGAAAGCATTGTCTACCTCACTCGTTTTGCTATTTGTTTTTGAATGTTCTGTATCTTTTTTTTAATTCTGTTTTTTCTGTTTTTGTTTATAATTGGCTGTTTTCTTGTGATGACTTTTTGCTTTCTTCTTTCTTCTAATGTTTTCTCTTGGTGATTTCATAGTGGTTACCACATATATTACATTACACAATTTACAACTGCAACAATGTTTAACACATGAACAACAGTTAACATACAACCTTAACATAATAAACCTATTCCTAATATGATCCTCCCTTCCCCATTTCTATTGATGTGTCTCCATTAACATCCATATACAGCATATATTCAGTAAGTTTACTTTGTACTTATTTCTTACAAACTTGGTGTATTGTTTGAGGGACTTTATTATTGAGTTTATCCCCTGAAAATATCATACACTTGGTACTTCTTATTGCCCATATTGTTGCAGTTTTGGGAGATCTCTCTTTCCCTTTTATTTTTTGTTTATTTATTGATTTATTTATTTTTCCCCATGTATAGATATAAATATTTATTTAAGGCTTTTGCCTTTCTATTTGGAGTACTCCCTTGGATAATACTTGCAAAGCTGGTCTAGTAGTGGCAAATTCCCAGAGCTTCTTTTTGTTTGTGAGTGTCTTGATTTCCCCCTCATTTTTGAATAAGAACTTTGCTGTATAAAGAATTCTTGATTGGCAATTGTTCTTGTTCAGTATTTTATGTATGTAACTACATTTTCTTCTGACTTTTAGAGATTCTGGAGAGAAATATGTACTGATTCTCATGAAAGCCCATTGGTATGTTATATTGTGTTTTTCTCTTGCTACTTTCAGATTTATCCGTTTGTACTTGGTTTTCAAGAATTTTATTAGGATATGGCACAGAGTTGATCTTTTCGTGTCTCTTCTAATTGGGATTTGTGTAGCTTCCTGTATATAAAGGCTTGCTTCTCTGTTTAATTCTGAGATATTCTTTCTGACTATCTGTTGGAAAATTGTTTCTATGCCTTTATTGTTGTCATGGTGCTCAGAGATTCCAATAATTTTAATGTTAGATTTATTAATTATATCCTATATTTCCTTTTGGGTTTGTTTTTATTTGTTCTTTTTTCTCTTGAGACTTGAGTAGCTGAGCACTTAACCACTGTGTCACTAGGGCTCCTTTGAGACTTGATAAATTCAGTTATTTTGTCTTCTAGTTCATTTATTCTGTCTTCTGTCCTTTCAACTCTATTATTAAGAGTTTCTCTTGTTTTTTTCTAGTTCATTTGCTTTACTCTTCAGTTCCAGTAGTTCTCTTTATTTTTTCAAGTTTTTAATTTCCTTGTTGAGTCTATCATTTTGTTCCTTCATTTGTTTCCTGTCACAGCTAGTTTGTTTTCTATGTCGTTTTTGCTTTCTTTAAATATGTTTAGCACCATAGTCTGAAAATTATCCATTCTTTGCATTAGTCTGGCCTCCACCGAAAAAATTTCCTCTTCTTCATGTTTGCTTTTGATTGGTCCTTTTTCTCTTCTGATTTTTTGTGTTTTTGTGTTTTTGTTGACCTTGGGCCACTTTGTTATCTTTTTTTTTTTTTTTTTACTTTAAATTTTGTATTCTGGTTGTTGTGGAGAAATTTTCTGTTTGGGTGCCCTGGCAGTACAGTAGCCAAGTGTCTGGCTGCCACCCAGAAGGCCAGGACCCACACCTATCAGCTGCTTTGCAGAGAAAATTGCAGCATCCTGCCTCCAAAGAGACTCACAGCCCTGGGAAGCCCATGGGGCAGCTCCATCCCTTCCCACAGGGTTGTTATGAATCAGAATCAACCCAGTGGCAATATGCTTGGTATTTTCTCCTAAGAACTGTAGAAGGAACTTTTATTCTTAGATTTTTTCAGAGCTCATCTAGATGCTTGATCTCTGGAATTCAATACACACGTGCCAGAGGGTGTGTTTTAGCTTGTCACAGACTCTGATGTAAGCAGTGGGGCTCAACTTTCCTGTGGAAAAGGTGGGAAGGGATCTCTATGCCTTTTCTTTATGGATGCCCCTTCAATGGCTCTCCCACAGTGTACTGCTGTAAGCAGGTAGCTAGCTGTTTCTCTCCGTGATGTCATCTTTCCGAAGTATTCCCCTTGTCCTGCTGCTCTTGCCTGACTTCTACGTTTGTTTGCCAACTGTGTCTCCCTGCTATGTATTTTCATAAGTGTGCCATGCTGTTTTTTTTATAGCAGAATGTTAAAAAAATTGCATAGTGGTGCTTACTAAAATACCTAGTGGGGGGAGGGTGTGGTTGGCAAACAAACGCAGAAGGCTTGTGTTACTTGCATAATAATACTGTAATATTGATTTAATATTTTCACTACTTCCATTAATCCATCCTCAGTAATGACATCATTATGGTTTTTCTATCATTTTTATTGCCTCTGGACTAAATCCAAACTTTTCATTTTGTCGCATATGACTCTTCATTATTTGGCTCTTGACATTTCAGGGCTTAGCTCTAGCCTCTTTTTCACATCTTACCTACATTTCATTCATATTAAAATATTCAAATTCTGTAAAATATGCCATGTGGTATAGGATTCCTTCATGACTGACCATGTGGCTGTCACTCTTTCTGGTTACTCTCTCTCTATCTTGAAACCACTTGAGTATGGATAAATCCCAATCAATATTCAAGAGTCATTACATGAAGAATCTTTTCTGGGATATTTTTTCTGTCTTATCAAGACTAGATTATATGCCCTTACTCTAATGATCTTCATCTCTCATGCACAAACTCTACCTTATTATTTACTATGAATTATTACAAAAATTTCAATTTTCTTGTCTACAAAATTTCCATTTACTTGCCTACCTTATGAAATCCTAGATGTTCCCATCTGTAAAATTCATAGGATAGTTTATTTTCTAGGCATATTCAAGTATATGAATAATTGAATAAAGTAACATTTATTGATGATTAATATAATGAAGTCTGAAAACCAATAACTGAATAAATATATAGGCATTCTTAAACATGCACAAATGATCACTTAGATAGCTAAGATAGTTCAGATGGAGAAAAAATGTCAAGTGTAGAATATGGAAGATAAAATAATTTTATAGATATTCTGTATTACTAGAAAACGGATACATAAATGTGAACATAGGCTACATAAGTTTACAATCATAGGTATGGTTGGTGTGTGGAATTTAAATGAGAATATATTGTTTAGTAAAGATGTTGTTAGTTGCTGCCATGTTGGCTATAATTCATGATGACCTTATGCGTAACAGAATGAAACTTTGCCTGGTCCTGCGCCATCTTCATGATCATTGTTATGTCTGAGTCCATTGTTGTGGCTATTGTATGGTGCTGTCCAACCTAGGGGGCTCTTCTTTTAACACTATATTCAACAATACTCTGTTATGATCCGTAAGGTTTTCACTGGTGAAATTTCAGAAGTAGATCATCCAGGTCTGTCTTAGTCTGGAAGCTTCACTGAATTTTGTCCACTACCGGTGACCGTGCTGGTATTTAAAATACTGCTGTCATGGTTTCTAGTATCATAGCAACATGTAAGCCACCCTACTATGACAAAATAACAGATGGCTATGGCCAGTAATATGTTGGGCCTAAAATTAATTTTACTAACATGTGGAAAGAAAGATTGCCTTAGACTGATGTATCTGCATGGCATTGGTGGTAGGTAGACAGTAGATGGGTATGGAATGAAATGGCTATTTGAAATCAAAATTTAAGTTATAAATTTGGCTATTCCATGGCTCCAGAGAAATTGGTTCTCATTTTCATCTCAAGAGTATAGTGTCAGATTCTGATTTAAACAATGTAATTTTGTTGAAGAAACGTACTCTCTTGATTGAATATCCACCCTTGCATATATTCTTTATGATGTCCAGACTGGGCAGTTTCAATGTGCATCATTGATAGTTCATATAATGCTAAGGAATAAAGATTACTGGTAAATATATTTTTCTATTTATTGACTGCTTTGAATGCTAAATTTGTTTGCTTAACTATAACACAAAAACTCTAATATAAATATAAATATAAGGGCTATTTATGACAGTTGCTTCAATTGAAAAGCAATGCATAATGGAAATATATAAATGACCATGCAAAAATGGAAAAAAATATGTTTACACCAGAGCTATGAGATGAAAATTAAATGAATTGTTTTACATCACTGTGAATACTTGCTGATCTATCATTAGATTTTGAAATATCTTATGTCATTATGCTTCAAAATCAATCAGAACCAAGTGTGTTCAGTGAAGAAATAACCAATAATACAATCTGAATAAAAATTTTCTGCTTTTATTTATTTTCTCTTTTAGTGAAAAATGTATTTAAATGCATCATAAAATTCAATTTAGTGAATTTGTGGAAAAACAGAAACAAAACTTGCTATCTCCATTCATTTCAAATGTTATTGTAATGAAGGTTAATCACCATACTGGAATCTGGACCTCAGCAGTCTACATCTCCATGAATAGAGTGGAAATTATGCTTCATATAGACCAGAGTCTGTTCATTCTGAGGTATATACCAAGGTTTGTTAACAATATCTTAGAACTTTAAAATATAATTTGTTCATACTTTGTAATTATCTATTATAAACTCCTAATAATTTGTCAGCTTAAACTGCATTTTTATATATATTTGTTCATTGAAAAATATTATTCTTTGTTGTATAAGCATTTATGGCCTTTGTTTTCCCAATGGTTAGTGGCAGTTATACTTGAATATCAAATTTCATATCTGGTAACAGTTACGAGGTTAATTTTTTTAATAACAAAAAAAATGGTGGTCTGTACTGTCTCCCGACTTGCCTATATATTAACATACATATGCACACACACACACACACACACCATGTGTATGCCACACAAATATACACAAGGCTGAGGTTTAACAGATTTTGTTGTTTCCTACTTTTATTTACATTGGCAAATAAAAAGATGTGATGCAAGATATTGAGAAAGTTAGTTTGAAACAGAATTTCCATAACATCCCCAAATAAGAAATATGCAAGTATCATCTTTAACAAGATAATTTTTTTTCCCGTAGCTAAAAGCACAAGAATATAGGTAGGCGCCTAAAACAGTTTTGGGTGACAAATATAGTATGTTTACACAAATAATACACACCTTCTACGTCTGTTTGCCATCTGCGCCTCCCTTCCCTATGAGGTATTTTCATAAAGGGCGCTATGCCAGTGTTTTTTTACATGTTGCTGTAAAAAAATTAGCATAGCACGCTTAGGAAAATACCTCATGGGGGAGGAGGACGCAACTGGCAAACAAACATACAATATGCATGTTATTTGCATAAAAATACAGTACTTCTGAAAGCTTGAAGTAAAGGGAAATATAATTTTAAGATGTTTGGAAGAACATTTGGAATTAATTATAAAGTTTAAATTTTGGTCATATAAAATTATAAACAAAAATATGACAAATATACATTTGTGAAAATATATTGTGAATATATATTGAAATTTATGAAATTTAACTTACACTATAGAAAACTATAAGCATAAGAGGTGACAACTACATGCATGTTTGTATGTCAATCCATATAATATTCCTGATATTAATTTTTATTAATGGAAATAAATGAGAGTATGTCATAATGAAAATAATTTCAAAAAGTATTCTAAGCAAATTTTCAATTTTTGCCTTTGTATTTTGAAAAGTGACATGTAAATATGTGGAATATATATAAAGTCCAATCAAATGGAGCAAGAATACCATGCAGTGGTTTCTTTCTCACAATAAAGCACATTGCTCTTGAACCTCAAAGAAATCCAAAGAAATATACTCAGATAAACCTATATAAATAGTACTCAATATTAGTAAAATAATAATGGTAATTTTATTAATAGTAAACTTTATTACTGAGATATATAACCAATATAGCAAATATGTATAATACTATTTTTTATGTGTATATGCATGTGTGTATGTATATTACTAGCCAGGAAACCCAATGACACACTCAACATCAATTTTGGCATGACTGCCAGAAAATTCTTGCACTGCTCTAACAGCTACTTGTGGCATTGGCCTGGACATCATCTGACTGATGGTAGAGGAGGCCTCAGATCTCTCTTTGCTTTCCCCAAGACTGTCTACCCATTGCCACCACCACTGTTTTTAGTCAAAGCATGACAGTCTGTCCAAGAGATCACTAATTTCATCATTCCCCACATTTCTATTTACCTCAGTCACAAAAAGCAGCCCAAGTATCTCGAACATCCTTCCTCAGATCTTATTCTAGCTTCATAGGATATGACTAATAGAGAAGATCAGTAATACTCCTTCCTTCCACCTCCACAACCATTCACGTTTCCCCCTGAAATTCTTAGCCTTTCATCAGCATAATGACTTATAACTTCATTTATTTCTTCTCATATTTTATTTAGATCCCTGCTGAATAACTGAAATAAGATGCTTCTCCAAGGGTATTGTTTCTTCTGCATTCGTCTTAGCACTTTAATGAGTGATGGCACATCAATGTTCCAGCTACATTGTCTGCCCCTGGAGGTTTACTGGCAGGCGTTTGAGGTACTTCAGTATGTTCTGGCATAATGGTGGATACTTGCCCAACTGCCTAAAAAACAAGGAAGTTGGTTAGCATAACATTTAACTGTTGAGAGCCATTCTATGAGGGGATGCTTCCTGGAGGAGAGATTGTGTGAAACTTTTGTGTCTTTTGGCTTCTCTACAGTGAGATGAGGTTTGCAAGTATGTTTACTATTCCCTCTGGGGTATTGGGAAGGTACAGTTGCTGGTATTTAGAAATATTCAAGTAAATGTGTTATTTTTGTAGTTTGTGATGAACTTCCTGGGCCATGGTACCAATATGTACCGCGTGTGTGATGTGCTTCGTGGAATATGGGACCTATATGTCTCGCTTGCAATTGGCATCCTATTTTTTCAAATAATAAAAAACTTCCAACAAACAATGAACCAGCATCCATTCCATTAGATAGACAGAGATAGATGACAGACAGACAGACAGATGCCACAGAGTCGACTTTGACTAATAGTGACCTTATGTACAACAGAACAAAATGTGTGGTCCTGTGTCATCCTCATAATCACCAGCACACTTAAGTCCATCCTTACAGCTATGTTCATGATAAGTTTAAGTAGGGTTTACATTATACCCCATACCTCCTCTGCCACTGCTTCTAAAGGCAGGCAAGATAGATAGACAGACAGTTAGATAGATGACAGACAGATAGACAGATAGATAGACAGATAGAGTCAACTTTGACTTTGACTCATAGTGACCTTATGTAAAACAGAACAAAATGTTGCATGGTCCTGTGTCATCCTCATGATTGTCAGCATGTTTGAGTCCATACTTGCAGCTATTGTGTGAAATCATCTCACCCTTGCTTGCCCTCTACTTCACTAACTGTGATGTCCTCCTCCAGAGACTGATCCTTCAATGTTCAAAGCAAGCAGGTTGGACAATGTTATGTTGGGATCCATAAGGTTTTCACGGCTAAGTTTTGGAAGTAGATTGCCAGGCTTTTCTTCCTAGTCTGTCTTAGTCTGGAGGCCCCACTGAAGTCTGTTCAGCATGGGTGACCCTGGTGGTATTTAAAATACCAATGGCATATCTTACGGCATCACAGCAACATGTAAGCCACCACAGTACAGCAAACTAACAGGCAGGTGGTGGAAAACCAGTATTGGCATCCTCCTCCTCTGCACTGTAATTTCCAAGTCCCTCTCCTCTTCTCACTCCACACAGTTGAATACATTTGCAAAGTCAATAAAACGCGAGAAAACATCTTTCTGGTATTCTCTGCTTTCAACCAAGAGCCATCTGACATCAGCAATGTCGTTCCACATCCTCTTCTGAATCCAGGTTGAATTTCTGGTAGTTCTCTGTTGATATACTGCTGCAACTGCTTTTGAATTATCTTCAACAAAAATTTATTTGTGTGTGATAGTAATGATATTGTTCCATAATTTCCACATTCTGTCGAATCACCTTTCTTTGGAATAGGCACAAACATGTATCTCTCCAAGTCAGTTCATGATGTAACTGTCTTCCAAATTTCTTGGCATAGATGAGTGAGCCCCTCCAGCACTGGATCCCTTTGTTGGAATGTCTCAATTGATATTCTGTCAGTTCCTGGAGGCTTGTGTTTTGTCAATGACTTCGGTAGAGCTAGGACTTCTTCCTTCAATACCATCGGTTCTTGATTATATGCTACCTCCTGAAATGGCTGAACATTGACCAATTCTTTTTGGTACAGTGATTCTCAGTATTCTATCTTTTTCTGATGCTTCCTGTGTCATTCAGTATTTTGCCCACAAAATCCTTCAATACTACAACTCGAGGATTGAATATTTTCTTCAGTTCTTTCAGTTTGAGAGACGCTGAGCATGTTCTTCTCTTTTGGTTTTCATTTAACTCCAGGTCTTTGAATATTTCATGATAATATTTTACATTGTCTTCTCAAGCCGCTGTTTAAAACCTTCCATTCAGCTCTTTTCCTTCCATTTTCTTTAGCAGTTCTACCTTCAAGAGCAAGTTTCAAGTCTCTTCTGACATCCATTTTGGTCTTTTCTGTCTTTTTAATGACATCTTCCTTTCTTCATGTATGATGTCCTTGATGTCATCCCACAACTCATCTGGTCTTCAGTCACTAACGTTCAGTGTGTTAAATCTGTTCTTGAGAAGATCTCTAAATTCAGATGGGATATACTCAAGGTTGTACTTTGGCTATCTTGGACTTGTTTTAATTTTCTTCAACTTCAGCTTGAACTTCTATATGAGCAATTGATGATCTGTTCTTCCATTGGCTCCTGACCTTGTTCTAACTGATGATATTGAGCTTCTCCATCATCTCTTTCCTCAGATGTAGCCAATTTTATTCCTGTGTATTCTATCAGGCAAGGCCCATGTGTATAGTTGCTCTTCATGTTGTTTTGGAAAGTCTTAAACTCCTTATGGACAAGTGAACATATAGTTTGCATTATTTTTTTAAGATGTTCATTTTACTCTGCCTACAAATCTATGTAATTAGTTTTATGTCCTGATTGTTTAAATTGATTCTCCTGTACTTGGGAAACTTCAAATGGACAGCTACTATTCACTTTTGGCTCATCGAGGGTCAAATACATTTATTCAACTATCACTATTGATAAGAATTTTGCATGTGATTACAAGTACAGTGGTTCTTGCCCTGTGGAGTTGGAGTTTAAGGGTGAATTATCAGTTCTCTGCAGAGACAATTGAATGAAACAACTCTGATCTATTGTCTTGGTATTTTTTCCTACTTCAGTCAGATTGAAGTATTACCCCTCCAGTCAGCTCTAATCTGGTCTTCCTCAGTCACAGAGCTCTGACACAATTGTACAGTGTTGACATTGAATCATCCCTTAATGTACATATCCCACTGATGTCAGATTCATCCCAGGACCTCTTCTATCTTCTGTTTCTTACTCTTGTGTGTGAACAGACTCTCCTGTTGATTGCTCGTGTCACAGGATATGGAGTGTTGATTTGGTTCTTTAAAAGAAATTTGAAATGAGCCAGGTATCTCATCAATTCCCATCATTCCAGTGATCTCAGCAGCTGCCTGGATCAAAAGAGTCAAGTAGGTTGGAGCTGGGCATGGAAAGCAAGGAAATGATGTTCAAGCATCATGTAGTCAGGCATCCCAGATTAAATAATTCTTTAATTTTTTTACATTATATGATCTATATCTGAAGAATAGTTGTGGACATTTATAATTGAGATTTGAAACATATTAAAAATATTTTTATTTGCCTCTATGCTTTACTGTCTTCAATTGTGATAGGAATTTGATGAGACAATTTTCCTGCTCTTGATTCTTGGGCTTTGATTGATTCAATCAAGTCCTCTCTCTCCCAACTAAGTACTGTTCCAGATAAGAAAAAAGCAAAGGACTCTGGCAAGTAGAATTAAAAAAAAAAAAAAAAAAAAAAATCAGCTTTACTTCTGACATAACTCTTGGAGGATTTGCCTTTGTTATAGAGCAGCAGTAGGACTAAGGTCACACAGTGGTTAAGTGCTCAGCTGCTAACTGAAAAGTTGGCAGTTGGAACCCACCTGCTGCTCCTGGGAGAAAGATATGGCAGTCTGCTTCCATAAAGATTTACAGCCTATGGCCTAGGAAACACTATGGGGCAGTTCTATTCTCTCTCACAGGGTTCTATGAGTCGGAATTGACTCCATGGCATTGGGATAGGGCAACGGTGGATTCTTAATACTGAATTACAGTATTAGACAGACTGATCCACTCTGTCAGGCAGAACTACAAAACCATGGTCTTCCTCCAGAAAGGAGTATCTAATTACTAATTTTGCTGTACAACCGAAGTCTGAGTAGAAACCACCCTCTCTGCAGGAAGAATCAGGGAAACAGATCAAGAGAGCTTGAGAAAGAGCTGAGATTTACTTGAATAGCTTCTTCTCCTCAAATCCTTCTTGACGAAGAATTAATAAGTGTGGCAGAGAGAGTACAGGGGTGTAACCACAACAGAAGTCTCTTCATATACATATATAAGTACAGGCCAAGAGAATATATTGTATTTTTATGCAACATTATTCTACATTATTTTGTCAAACTTGCCCTCTCAGCCCCATCCCAGGTATTTTAGTAAGCACTCTATGCTTTCTTTTTTTTTTTTTTTTTTACAGCAGCATGTAAAAAATTAGCATAGCTC
>NW_004444031.1:1865319-1943002 GCF_000243295.1 Trichechus manatus latirostris
GTAAAAAATTAGCATAGCTCACTTGCTGCAAAATCTGGGTGTGGCGGGAGTGGTGCAGTTGGCCAAAAAAGGTAGAATGCGAGAATTATTTGTGTAAAAATATGGTATACTTTCATAACTTTTTAAATATATGTTATTATCTTGAAAAACGTCTATAGAGGCAGAATCGTTCAGTGACAAATAACATCTACTCTTTTGCCAGATTGCTTTGTTCAGGTTCTAGCTCTGCCACTGACTAATCTGAGAATTTGGGGCAGGTCTTTTAAACTTATTTTTCTCATTACAGTAACAAAAATCAGAGTATAATGTGAGGAGTAAATATGTTAACTTACATACCTAAGTCACATAAAACAATATCTGGTGTTCATAAACTCTATAGAAATGTTTATTCTTTAAACTCTCTTGTAGTCTCTTATCATCCATATTCTAGAGAAATCAAGCTGACTTCAATATTTCTTCAAGCAAAAATATCCTTGTATGGATATTTTTATAGCTTTTTATTTACCATTTTAATTAAAAAATTACTACAACTGACATCAATTTTTATGTTATTTTAAAAATAAGATCTATAGTTTCTGCATTCACGTAAAATTACATTTCCCTCTTTTGTTTAACATGGATGAGTTTGTACAGTGTTGCTTTCCATCTGTAATGGACCTTTCTTGGGTTATATCATGCATCTCAGTTGCAAAATAACTTTAAGAAGTGAGCAAACATGCAAATCTGGAGGAAGAGCCATCCAGAAAGTGGATACACATGTAAATGTTGTGAAGAATTAATGATCTGGATGTGTTTGAGGAACACAGGAAGATGAACAGATGGAATGGAAGGAAACAAGGGATACTCGAGGTAGCTTATCATCTTGGAAAAGGAGAGGAGCTGTATCACCTCAGGACTTCTATATCACAGCAATCGCTTTGGATTTTGTTTAACTATCGTGAGCTATTTTGGGAAAATTAGACCAGTGGAATTATAAGATCTGATTTGCATGTTTTAAAAAGTCATTCTGGCTGCTATGTGGAGAATTAACTGTAGAGTCGCAAGAGTTAGGGTGATAATAAAAACCTGATTTCCCTTGACGTTCTTGGTTTATGTTTCCTGTAATTATTAACAACATTCTCACTCTCAAGAGAGTCATGGACTAGATGTGAAATTTTATAGTCACTATAGCAACAGTGGAGGTAAGTGGGCTGGTAAATGACTACTAAAGAAGTCCAGGACAGAGATCACGTGGATTATACACTCTATGTGTTTGTGTGTGAGTGATGGACACAGAGAGAGAGAGAGTGTGTGTGTGTATGTGTGTGTAAATGTGTAGAAGTTATTGGGGGAATACGGGCTGATTAAAAAATAAAAACCTATTGACACTGAGTCAATTTCGATTCATAGCGACCCTATAGATAGAGGCTTATATTAAATTAGCATGCATTGCGCACCTTTATATACCCAAATACGTATGCATAGTATTTAATAATATTAGTTCTATATATGACTTTATTCTACCACTATAGGTAGATTTTTAATTGTTTAATAATTATATATTTGGTAATTATTTAATTTGTGTATTATATACACTATTTACTGTTGTTCTATATTTTCTTTAAAATTATTGTAGCTAAAATGTTTTTGCCACCACATCAGGCATTTTGATTTTTAAATGTAATTTATTTTAATCTTTTGTGCTGTTGAGAATATACACAGCAGAACATACATCAATTCAACCAATTCTACACGTGCAGTTCAGTGATATTGATCACATTCTTTAAGCTGTGCAACAATTTTCACCCTCCTTTCCTAAATTGTTCCTCTCCCATTAACAAAAACTCACTGCCCCCTAAGTTTCCTATCTAATCTTTTGAGTTGTTGTTGTCAATTTGATCCCATGTAGATAGATTAAGAGAGTACAATGCTTAAGGCAGATATTCTATACTAGTTAAGCAAAACATTGTTTGGTTTTAAGAAGACTTCAGGGGATATTTTTGGTTTAAGGTTTAAAGTTCATCTTGGGGCAATAGTTTAGGGAGTTCATCAAGCCTCCATGGATCCAGAAAATATGGATTCCAAGAGAATTTGAAATTATGTGCTGTATTTCATGCCTTTTGACCAGGCTTCTGCTTTGATCAAAACATTCAGTAATGGTAGCCAGACACCATCTAGTTCTTCTGGTCTCATGGCAAAGGAGGCCGTTGTTCATGGAGGCAATTACTCACATTTTGTTTCTTCCTCCTATTCCTGACTTTCCTTCTTCTTCTGTTGCTCCAAGTAAGCATAGACCAATTGTTGTACCTAGAATGGCCACTATGCAACAAACTAAGAGGTAGAATAAAAACACTAAACAAGATATTAGGTCAATTAACTGTGATGTCCTATGAAATCATGACCCCAAACTTCCAAACCGAGACGCCAAATTCCATGTTTGATTGTATATAAGCAGCCTGTTATAAATTGAATTGTGTCCCCCAAAAATATATATGAACTTGGATAGGCCATGATTCCCAGTATTGTGTGATTGTCCACCATTTTGTCATCTGATGTGATTTTCCCATGTGTTGTAGATCCTACCTCTATGAAGTTAATGAAGCAAGATTAGAGTCAGTTACGTTAATGAGGCAGGACTCAATCCACAAGATTAGACTGTGTCTTAAACTGATCTCTTTTAAGACATAAAAGAGAGAAACCTGAAGAGAAGCTGGGGGAACCTCATACCACCAAGAAAGTAGTGCCAGGAGCAGAGTGTACCCTTTGGACCTGGGTTCCCTGGGCTGAGAAGCTCCTAGTCCCGGAGATTGATGACAAGGACCTTCCTCTAGAGCTGACAGAGAGAGAAGCCTTCCCCTGGAGCTGACTCCCTGAATTTGGACTTCTAGCCTACTAGACTGTGAGAGAATAAACTTGTTAAAGCCATCCACTTTTGATATTTCTGTTATAGCATAACTAGATAACTAAGAGACAGCCTCAGCAGCTGCTTTTTTTGTATGTGTGTTATTTTGTGTAGAGCCCTCATGGCGCAGTGGTTAAAAGCTATGGCTGCTAACCAAAAGGCTAGCAGTTCGAATCCACCAGTCACTCCTTGGAAACCCTATGGGGCAGTTCTACTCTGTCCTACAGGGTCGCTATGAGTCAGTTAGAACTGACTTGACAACAAAGGGTTTTTTTGTTGTTGTTATTGTTGTAAATACAGCTATCACACAACATTTATTAATTTAACTTTTACAGACATAGAACTTATTGACAGCAATTACAATAACTGGCTGTGCAACAGTATCCTTAATCAATGAGATTTTTCCGTCACCGTTAACTGAAATTCAGTGCTCTATAAGCCATATTCCCCTTTTCCGCTCCCTCCCCTGGTAACCACTAATGAACTTTGATCTCTATACATTTGCTTCTTCTTGTCTTTTTATATAAGAGGTCATACAATATTTGTCCTTTTGTGATTGACTTATTGAACTCAGCATAACGTCTTCAAGCTCCATTCATGTTGTATCATGTATCAAAAACTTCATTTCTCTTTCTGACTGAGTAGTATTCCATTGAACATATGTACATATTGTTTATCCATTCATTCACTGATGAGCATTTAGGTTGTTTCTACCTTTTGTCTACTGTGAGTAATGCTGCAATGAACATTGCTGTACGCATGTCTGTTCATGTCCCTGCTTTCAAGTCCCTTGGGTATATTCCTAGCAGTGGAGTTGCTGGGTCATATCATAGTTCTATTTTTATTTTTTGAGGAACTACCACACTGTTTACAAACACCGGCTGTACCATTTTGCATTCCCACCAGCAAGGGACAAGGGTAACTATTTCCCCATATTCTCGTCAACATTTGTTGTCTTCTTTTTTAATTTATAGAAAAAAGAGTGAGAAATTAGTATTTTAATTTCAATAATATTTGAGATATAATAATAATTTATTTAGATAGTGAACTTTAATGCTTAAATAATTATAATTTTCAGATTCCAGCTTTTGACTTATAGGACATTTTAATAATAGTTCAATACTACATTAAATCAGCATATGCTTTGTATTTTTTACCTTACTCTTTCAATTAATTGCCTTACTTAAATGGTTTGCACTCAGCCTACAGGTTGGTGGTTAGAACCAACCCAGGGGTACCACAGAAGAAAAGGCTAGTCATCTGTTTCCATTAAGATTACAACCAAAAAAAAATCCTATGGAGATGTTCTACTTTGTAACACACAGAGTTGCTATAAGTCAGAATCAACTGGACAGCAACTAACAACAACAATTTATAAATCAGAAATGTTCTGCTAGTATAAGGCTATTTAGTAGCATATATAATAGCGTACATTCTGCCTAATGCGGTCAAGCTAATTACATAAAATTTTAGTATGTTTTTAGGAAAGTGTTCTTTACACTGTTAGTTCCTATATGGAGGATTAGTTCAATGATCTCAATTAAGTGCTGTCATGGATTGAATTATGTCCCCCCAAAAATGTGTGCATCAACTTGACTGGGCCACGATTCCTGGTATTGTGTGATTTTCCTATATGTTGTAAATCCTGCTTCTATGATGTTAATGAGGGAGGGTGGGTGGCAGTTGTGTTAGTAAGGCAGGACTCAATCTACAAGATTGGATTGTGTCCTGAGGCAATCTCTTGAGATATAAAAGGGAGAAGTGAGCAGAGAGACAGGGGGACCTCATACCACCAAGAAAGCAGTGCCAGGAGCAGGGCGGGTCCTTCGGACCTGGGGTCCCTGCGTGGAGAAACTTCTAGTCCAGGGGAACACTGATGAGAAGGCCGACAGAGAAAGACTTCCCCTGGAGATGATGCCCTGAATTTGGACTTTTAGCCTACTTTACTGTGAAGAAATAAATTTCTCTTTGTTAAAGCCATCCACTTGTAGTATTTCTGTTGTAGCAGCACTGGATGACTAAGACAAATGCCTTAAAGTATTTGCCTAAATTAATTAATATTTGTTTCCAGTTTTATGTAAGTGAACACACTAAATGTTCATATATAAACTAGTAATGAACTGCTTACCAATAATTTGTCCTTTTAAATAATTTAACTTGAGTATAGTTTTAAATTGCTCAGTAAGCTTTTATTTTAATTGACAGTGATCTGTAAATTATTGTGGTGTCTAAGTAGTGCAATCAAAGTTATTTAAATTTTAAATTTGAAAAATCTTAATTTTGTGAATTGCAATAGGATTACCAAGGTATACTGCAGGCAAAAAAATAGAATTAGGCTAACTTACTGAAAATGGCATATTAGTCTTTTCATCCTCCTCCACAATTCAGTAGATGTTGGAGTTCTTTAATGTTTCATTGTGAATTTCTCTTCTTCTCATATTATCCTTTTTTTTTGTTGTTGTTTGTTTTTAAGGTGGCCTTATCCTAAAAGTTTTATTTGCCTCTTTTATTCATCTGACTCATAAATGTATACCTTTGGACCTGAGTTTTTCTCTGAACTGCAGCTCACTTGATTACAATCTCTTGGAGGTTTAAAGATTTCTCAAACTCGATATGTGCAAAAAACCAAAACAAAACAAAACAAAAAACATGTGCATTGTATTCCCTTCCCAACTTCTTCCACTACAGGTTAACCTTCTTCCATTATTCCTTGTCTCAGTAAATTGTATCACAATTTACCCAGTAGAAAACACTCAGAATTTCAGAATTATCCTTAACGTATGTCTGTCTCCACCCTTTATATTCAATTTATCACCAATGTCTATTTTACCTTCTCAGTATCTCATCACCAATTCATTATTTCTTTCATCTCATTTGTCATAACTTTGCCTGGCTTGGGCTTCAGCAAATAATGTCTTAACTGATCTCCTCACATCCTCACATTCTCACTATTTCTCTTCTTAATCCACTCTCCACACAAGTACAGTTATATTTTTCAAATGCAAATCATAGCTCCCTCTCATCAGCAACCCTCCCCCAACCCCATCATACAGTGCACTTAAAATCCTAGGAAAACAAACAGTTCATGCAAATAATGTAGAGAACCCTGAATAATTTGGCCATTTCCTATCTCTCCAGCTTTACATCTCTCTAATCTCTTAATCTTTTTGCTCAGGTATACCAGTATCTTCACTTAACACTAATTTACCATTCTCCTTGCCATCTAAAGCCTTTATAGATGTTATTTCTTCAGCCTGAAACTCTTCATTTTCTTCCCCTTACAAACTGCTCTTAAACTCTCAAATATTGTTGTAATTGCCATATACTTCCTCAAGGAAATATTCACTTAACTTCTTGACTTATTAAATGCCTGTGTTATACATCCTCCAAACACCGTCTATTCTTCTTTGCTCATATCTTCATGCATTTTTTATTAAAATGTGTGCTCTTCATGAGGCTCTAAACTCCGTAATAGAGACTACCTTTGTTTTTACTCACTGTTTTATTCCCAGTGCTAAGTACAGTGTCTGCGCATAGTAAGTCATTGCTAAATAAATGAATAAATACTTCCGCTATATCAGTATATATTCAAATATATCCATTGTAGTTAATGTGCTTGTCAATTAAACAATTATTGATATCCTTCTGCTATGTAAAGTCAATGCAAATGTAGTAAGAAATAATTCCAGATCCTCTGGCAATTATTCATTACATCAACAAGTAGTTTTGAATAATACTGTGTACAAGGGATCTTATTGGGCACATATCAGGCCCATCAGTGTTTAAGAAAAACATGGTCATGTTTTTGATTTAGTGAACAAAGACAAATGAGTGTTTTTAACCAAAGATGTCAATTGTTTTAACAGAAGTGTAGTATAATGTGAAATTAAACATCATAAGTGACGTAATTTAGTTTTGGAAACCAGAGAAATTATTCCAGGAAATAATTTTTAATCTAAAATCTGAGCTTTACAGAGAAAAAGACAAACTTCCTGGAAAAGTGAGACTCTGGCACACCAGAAACATGTGAGACATTTGAAAAACTGAGAAGAATTCAGTATAATTGAGAGCAGAATACACAAACAAGTGAGACTGAAGGAAAAAACAAGAGCCTCAAAATTATCTGTATCTTAGGACTGGACTTCACAGTTATGGAGTTAAAATCAGCAAAGTGAAAATGTGTATGGAATCAAGTCTAGGAGAAACAAGACACAAGTTTCCAAGCATCCTCTCGCAAGGGAGCCACACAGACATGCTTAATTCTCCCAGCAACAACGTGTGACAACGGGTGGGAAATACTGCTAGCCAGGAAAGCTCACCCAAGCTTAGATGCCCTGGGTTTTAACTGAAGGTCAATTAAGTTGGCACACAGCACATAAGTGACTGACCTCAGCTACTCAGACTCCAGATTCCAGGAGCAAAAACAGACATTTATCATAAATTACATTATTAGCATAAACCATCTGGTCAAACTGATACCACATGGCCGAAGGCCTCAGTCATACAAAAACATTCTTATAAGGTAGAATATTATAATTGCTCAGAGCTCATCTCCCCAGAGCTGGCCAAAAGCCAGTTCTGAAGAGAGGCCTTACTTGGGAATGTGTAGAGTTTGAGCAACCCAGGCCTACTGAGTTAACCCTTTCGCACAAGGGTGTACTGTTGACAGATGCATCCTCCAGAGAAAGTTTCTGTAATACTTGAGCAAAGACATATTTGTCCGCTTATTTAGATTTCAGCTCTCTTACAGAGCAAAATAAAATAGGATAAATATAAAGATAAATATATGAAAAAATTGAATTAAAAAGAATACACCCAAACTTCCAATTATTAAAAATACAAAAAAAATTAATAAAACAAATATAAAAATATACAAAAACAATGAGTAGTAAGAAGCTCTGAAGGTACAATGGTTAAAACCCTTGGCTGCTAATGGATAGGTTGGCGGTTCTAACCCACCAGCTGCTCCGCGGGATAAAGATGTGGCAGTCTGCTTCCATAAAGATTACAGCCCTGGAAACACTGTAAGGCAGTTTACTCTGTCCTATAGGGTCACTATGAATTGGAATCAACTCAGTGGCACACAAAAACAACAGTGAAGACTGATAAAGTATCGCTGATTTTAAATTTCATTGGAAAAATTACTTCATAAATTGTAGAATACTTTTATACTTTTTAATCTAAACTACTTTTATGAAAAGGAGAGTGCCTGCTTAATTCTGGGAAAACAGCAGGTTCAGAAGACATATGATTCACAATGTCTTACAATAACACTGAAGATATTGTCTATTTTCAAATTTTCACCAAATAGAAGCCAAGTTATTTCAGATTAGTTAAAGTTAGAAATGTTTAGCTTCATTTATTGTAAAAGTTTAAAGTATTTAAAAAAATCAGTTAATGAATTTGTAATTATTATCTGAGTAAACATAATTTCAACATGCAAAACATGATAATTTTCTGAGCAGGCTGAATTATGCCTAATGCAATTTTAACAATCTTTATAAACCCTAGCCAACTGAGTTATGAATAATTAAAAAGTATACTCCTATTATAACTTTTAGATTTATAATGATAGCAAATATAAACTTGAAATATATTTAATCTACCCCAAATTTTAATTTATTCTCAAATGTCCATGTTCCATCTACTTTAAAAAATTTTTCTTTCATATCCTCACATTTTTCGCTAATTCTTACATTTCTCTGTAGTGGTGTATTATAGTGTGGCTTTCATTTTTTCTGTGATCTTTTTCCTTTACTTTCATGAAGCATCTTCAAGCTCTCTTTGCAAAAATATCTGACCATACCTAATTTTGTCAGGTTTTATTTCCTTTAATTTTATGAATATTCATTTCTTGATATGAAACAAGTGTGGGACGTGGAAAGTAAGATTAATAATTTATGATCCTGGACACCATCCATCCAAATATTCACATTCTAGAGGAAAAGATGGACACAAAGTCGTTTTTGACATTAATTAATAAGACATGCTTCCTATTTAAACAAAGAAAAATACAGCATATTGGAGGGATTTCCAGCTATGGCTGTGTGAGGAAGTAAATTCTGTTTTAGTCATCTACTGCTGCTATAACAGAAATGCCACAAGTGGACGGCGTTAACGAAGAGAAATTTATTCTCTCACAGTCAGTAGACTAGAAGTTCAAATTCAGGGCGATGACTCCAGGGGAGGGCTTTCTCTCTCTGTGGGCTCTGGAGGAAGGCCCTTGTCATCAGTCTTCTCTTAGTTTGGGAGCATCTCAGCCCAGGAAGCTCAGGTCCAAAGGACATGCCCTGCTCCCAGCACTGCTTTCTTGGTGGAATGAGGTCCCCAGTGATATATAACCCAGTGACATTTGTGCAAATTAAAAAATGCAAATGCCTTAAGCAATAGTACACATTTGCAAGTATAATTTAAAATAAAATTATTAAATTTATTTAAAAACAAACTTTTGAAAAGGAACTAGATGTGAGTGGTAAATGGGTTAAGTGTGACTAATAAGGAAATCCAACCAGAAGGGCTGCTCCAGTACCAAATATAAAAAAGTTCAGTAAACTAAAGTGTATGATTAAATAAACGTTCTGCGTCTGAGGGCAGAAAATAGTAAAAATAATTGCTTCTATTTAACTTGAGTTTATTTGCCATAACTACATGACTGTTGTAATGAATATACACTGTATTTCTATAAATTAATATTTATTGAATTTCTACATGTACATTGCACTTTGCATTTAAGATAACTCTGGTATTGTCATTACAAAAGTATTATACACCCATTTTTTTGTTCCTTTCTTTATTCTATTGTCTAAAAAATTCCGTAGCTGGAGTGTTGGTTCTTTTCAACAAAAGCCAATTTTCAAATAAATGAATTTAGAACACTTTCTGTTATAATTTGTTAAGAGAAGTATTTTTTAAATTACACTTAAAATGAAAAATGTATTTGAACAACAGGCATATGTGCATTTTAAGTGTTTACACACTTAATGGAAATTATACTGAAGAATAACTTACAAAAACTAAGTTTCACTAGTTTTCACAGCTTAGCAGTTACTAGCTTTGCACTATGTGGAATTGCTGTACTTGAAGCTCAAAAATAATTGAATATAGCAATCTCATAGAGTTCAACCCATGCTTTTAGTAAGAGTTCTGATGAACCATAGAACACTAACATTGAAAAGCAAACAGCAAAAAGATATGTCAGAAACACAGCAAAATGCTAACTGAACTAATTGACTTGATGGCAACAGGTTTTTTTTTTTTTTTTTTGGTAAAATTATCATCTTAATGTAAGTTAGATGATTAAAAACTGCTAATAATTTTTTCTCATATATCTAATTGTTATAAAGCCAAAAAAACATAAACACATTGCCATTGGATTAATTCCAATTCATAGAGACCCTGTAGGACAGAGCAGAACTGCCCCACAGTGTTTCCAAGGCTACAAATCTTTACGGAAGCAAACTACTGCCACTTTCTCGCATGCAGCTGCTAGTAGGTTCGAACCACCAACCTTTCAGTTAGTAGCTGAGTGCTTAACCACTGAGTCACCAGGGATCCTAATTGTTATATAATAACATGAAAGTCTTCATATTTCTGTACTTTTTATTTGTCAGGCTTACAATGTCTTATGTATTTTTTTCTGGATTATTTTTATATTTCAAATTCAAGGTCATATAAGCTCTTTATTCATTCTTTCCATTGTGCCTCAGTTGTAGAGAACATAGGATTTTAACACACATATCTAAGTGCAAACCCTTGGTATTCTAGATCTTTCTAATATTAACTTCTAAAATTACTGGGTTCCTCATTTTTCAAATGGAAAATGATATCTAACATCACTAAATGATGTAATATGTTACAGAACCTAGATAATAGAATTTTCAGTAATTTCTAGCCATTAATATTAGTGGGAATTCATTCTGGACTATGCTATGTAGCCTTATCTAATATGTGACTATAGTTTATGTTTTATCTATGTTTGTGGGTATATTTACTAAAAAATATAGCAGACACTGCTGCTTAACTATCTAGAAACTTCCTCAAGTTTCTTTATTTTTTTTTAACAGTTTATAGATTCTCTTCCTTGATAGAAAGAGGCCAACAATATGCAAGCTGAACAGTTCTGCTCTCTGTTTTCTGTTTACATTATCCAATTTTCCTAAAACAGAAACCATCTATTGTCCTCAGCCATCTTGAGATTCTAAATACAGTTAATTAAAAGAAAAAAAGTTGACAAAACATATTTTTATTACCTCACAATTCTGAGGTTATTAATTCTATCAATATTGTTATTTATCCATTCAATTCTTTTTCATATTTCCTTGATTATATAGCTCATCACCCATGTTTTCTCTACAACTTTTAAAATCTTCCTTACATTAGATACCACCTGTGTCCACCTTTGTTTTAGATGCTTCCTGCTATCATCACTGATTAGAACCACTTTTTATTGTATAATCTCTTTTGAAATCTATTAGATTTTGAAGTTATTCTGATGTTTCCTCTCTTCCCTTTTGTCCTCAGCCAACAATCACTGACATATTCATCCATAATTAGTGACTCAGATGTTTTAGAATGAAAACAAAGAAAAAAATGAGAATCATTATTTCACATAATGAAACCATTATTTCCAAATCATTATTCAGAACTGAGACTTATGCCAAAGAATCAGACAATATCTTTTTAACTAATGAAACTATGTTATAATATAATGTACCTCAATAACAAGAACTAAGAATTTCCTTTATTGTTAACATGAATGCCATGTTGATTGTCCATTCCAAAAATTTCTCCCACTACAAGTCTTCCACATCTCAAGAAATACAAACCATCATGTACCCAGTTTTTCCAGGAATCGTTATACATTCCTTCTATTTTTTCATCGGTAACTTCTAATTCATCATACAATCCTGTCGATAACATTTACAATTTACATTTTTAACTGACTTGCTTTTATGTGTCTCCACTGGTGTCACCCTGAATTAGGTGATCATCTCTTATAGAAATTACTGTAACACCCTCAATTCTCAGCATGCTTCCATTCATGACTTCTTCCAATCCATTCCCTGCGTACACCCAAGTGATTTTCTTAAAATGTAATTTATAATATGCTGGATTTCCTTGTAAATCCTTCAGTTATTTTCTACTGTATTTTGAATCAAAATCAAACTCCTTATCATGGTCTACATGTTCCTGCATAATCAGGTCCTATTCTGTCTCTTTCACATTATTTATCCACCAGCCTACTTGTTCTTATTCCCTGCTTTCTAGCTTCACCGGGTTTATTTCCATTTCTCTAACTCACCAAACCAATATCTAGGACCCTTGTTTTTCTCTCCGTCTGGAATGTTCCCTGTGATGTTGTCTATCCCCCACAACTCTCACCTGGGATCATTTTTGCATGCCTATCTTTTTCTGATCCTTCAGGTCTCAGCTTGCCAACATTTCTCAGACTCACCCTAAAAAAAAAGGAGGTCTCCCTTTTAAAGTCTTTTTACTGCTACCAATGATTCTCTATTTCACAGCACCAGAAAATTAGTAAGTGCTCAATTATTATTTATCCAGTAAATGACTATGTCAATATTTCTAATGTTTCGATTACATGCACCTTTCCAAACTGTTCTTTCTTTCAACTGGCTATCATGTTTGTGATGTGTTTATGTGCATATGAATTTGTGCATGAATGTATATATGTACCTATTTGTATATATATAGACATATGGATATGTGGCCACTAGGAAAAGTCAACAGTTTATTGAAGAGTGTGAACTCTGTGGAATATAAACATGAAACCATATTATTTTTTTCTCTAACAACTACCTTTACTCAAACCTTGTTCAATTTCTTTTATCAGTACTTTATGAATAGCTTTAACACCAGTTTCACTTTTTTAAAAAGCCCGGTTAAAACCTATTTTAAACTGTATCTCATGCCATTATCCAACCTTGTCTAGTAGTTCCCTCACTTCTTCCAAAACATGCCAGTCTTTTCTGTGGAATAGTGGATCTTGCAAATGTGGAGAATACGGTATACTCCTCTAAACCATACTGTCTCTCATGGATCTTGCTCTCTTCCAAGTGTCCCTGCTTTTCTAACTCACACTGGCTGTTTATCAATGTCCTCCGGGTTACAGGAATTCAAACCCTGGTTTCCCCATGGGGTAACAATCTTCAAGTACTCTGCAAGGGGCCTCCCTGACATGGGAGACCCATTTCCTTTTGGCCTCTTCCAAACTTATCTCTCAGTTTAAATTCTTTTGTAACTAAAGTCCCATAGCCCACGGAACAGCTGTCTTGTGTGGAGCACTAGAAAGATGGCTCAAGCATATTTACACTATCTTATGACTATTTGTCTCATAGAAAATAATGGGAATGTAGGTTATTCTGCCACCAATCCCTTCTTTTTCTACCATCTTACTCCTTTTTTTTTTTAATCTCCTTGGATAGTTGGACACCAAAGAAACAACTGAATTATCTAACCAAGCAAATGGCTAAAAGCATTAAGATACTGGTCTCTCCATTCTTCAGGCACATTAAATATTTGTCATTGATTTCCCTTGGGTCTCTGTCATTTGGCTTGAGTAGAGAAAGATGCAGTTCCATGAAGTCGGTAGGGACAAGACACAACTTTTTCCCACTTAGATTTTTGATTCACAGCTTCCACCATTTTTCTATCTTTCCTTCTAATATTTCACATATATAAATTCTTGGGAATGAGGACTGTCTTAACTTTGTTTGCTTTCAAAAGCAGACTCTGAGACAAACACCTAAGTGGTGTTTGAAACAATCACAAGGTGCACAGATGATGAAGTAGAGAATATTAGACAAGGGAGGGAGAATAGCCAATAAAAAGGATGTCACTGAAAAGTTTGACATTGTAGGCAACTATGGTTCAGTCCCAATGGAGACAAAAGGAATTGAGCATCCATCTAAGATTTCGATCTCACATTGATTGAGGATTACTCCCTAGAGATGCTAACTCCTCAGAAGTTCAGGGTTGGGCCTTCTCACAATTGAGCAAGCTATATGGTGCCAGGGAAAGCACTCAGACAGGAAGAGGAGAGGAAAAGGTGGAGGTGAAAATCTGTCAGCATGCTTCAAACCATATGCCAAAGTGGATGGTGAACACAAGCAAGCAGACAAGTTAGGGGCAACACATTGACAGTGTGTGCTACAAAGCTCTGGAGTAATTGTATTATCTATTTATAAGCTCTAAAATGAGTGTGATCAAAAGTCTTTGTAGCTTTCTTTAGAATGTACCATTTCAGAAACCTTTGTGTCTGCTTTGGGACTTTTATGCCAATTTGGGAGCAATAGACTATATTCACCCCAAATCCTATTATATAGTTAGGCAACATTATGTATTCCCAAAAGCAAATGAGGTAGAAAGTGGAAATTCCTCCAAGACTAGGTAATTGATAGTGTCTAGAAAGCACTTTAATAACCCAAAGTGTTGGGAGGAATAAAAGTTTACAATTTGTTGAAAAAATTTGGAGCCTTAATTTTAGATTTAGGTTGAAAGAGGGAAGAAAATGAGAAAAGCAGATTCCCCTAAAGTGAAAAGAATAAGCATAATCTTTCAAGTACCTCTTTCCATAAGGACATGCAAGATTTATGTTTTAAAATGTTAATTTTAACTTTACATTACTTCATTAATATATATCTGTAAAACTCCTATTAAAGTTTCTTTCAATAACATAGCTTTTTTCTTTTGTTGTACCTGAATGAGACAGAAATAAATTAGTGAAGATAGAAATTAAACATTTCCTAAGAAAGTTAAAGCATAGAAAGAAGAAATGCTAATATAAATCTTGATATACCATAATTTATGGAAGTCTCTTTACCCTTTTCCATTGAGAGGATTATCTCAAATAGAAGTGTGGAAATGTGACAAGGATTGCCTTTTTTCATATATGCTTGGTTTGGAATTGCTTTTTTTTCTCACCAGCTGACTTCAACTATATTTATATTTGCCAGAATGAAGTTCTGGAAGTCAGCCCATGAACCAACATTGAAGCAGTAGCTCTAAAAGCATCATTCTAGTGGGAGGGATAAGTTCAATGGATGAATGACAGTTACATACTTACATGAGTTGAAGTTGGGTAATGGCACACAGGAATTGTAGAAGATTTGAAAAATGAAAGCAATGTACTAAACTTCTAATTCATAAATATAAAAATACAAATAAAAAGAAAGATAATAAAGACTAATATATTAATAAAACTAAAAAACAAACTTTAAGTGTGTATAATTAAAAATATTAAAAGCTGGATTGAAAAGAGTAATCAAATAGACCAAGTTTGACAAATAAGTTCAGGAGAAAAAGATGTACAATAAATAGCTCCAGAGATTTTTTTAAAAAAGAGTGCCTAATTGTAAATATAAAGTAAATTTGAATTATTAAAAATATGTTATGAAAAACATGAGACCAATAGATTTGACAACCTACATGAAATTGTCATAATATGAAAAATAAAGTACCAAAATTGTTGAAAGAAATAGAAAACCCTTTATTAAAAAAAAAGTAAAGTTTGTAAATTATCTGTTCAGTAAAATAGGCCACCAATCTCAAGAAGATCAAAGTGGATATGATAAACATACCTTAATACAAATAGTTTACCACATCTGTGCAAAGTTTCATGTTTTACAACAGAAAATTAGGCTTATACAGTATATCAGTTGTCATTTTGTAAGCCTCATCTATTCATAACACATCTTGTTTTTGAAAAATCAGAAAGAAAACTCTTTCAGCCTTGGGCTGCTGTGTAAGAACAGATAGTAAGAAGTCAAATGTAGATGCAGCGAGACTGGTTAGAAGGCTTCAGGACAGGGTGGTGAGGAGTTCTGAATCTGTATGGCTCTTCCTGCAAGACTTTGAGCAAATTGTGCTTGCTCAGTGGGGCAGTCTTTGACAGTATATTTAATACTGCAGCCTGCATCTCCACACCAAGATGATGCAACTCCACTCCCAGCCTGAAATAATATCTTCTAACATACTAAACACATTCCTTATTTATTATGTTTAGAGATTCCGGTCTCTTTCTCCTCATTAGAACACACTTTTTACTACATTTGGGATCATTTTCTGTTTTTGCTCATTTATGAGTCCTAAGTGAACTGTGCCTCACCTCTGATAGGCATGTTAACTTGTTGTTGAATAAAGTTAAGACTAAAATCTGCAATACTCATATTTGAAGTTATTCTCTAATTCTTCTGATTGTTTCAATCTTTGTTGACCTAAATTTAATCGAATATATCATAATTAAAGAACTGCATTGGTTTTGTATTCTTTTGTTTTTTAATTTTCAGAGAAGTAAAACTATACAGTGGAAAGGAAACAAATAAAAAATCCAGTATTTGAAAGTTCGTGTTAAATTTGATGATTCCAACAACACAAAACGTGTATGATGGGTGATGAATAGTTAACCACAAGATAAAGTGAATGAACGACTGCTGTTTTTCTGCCAGAGTGAAGAGATGGAGTAATTTTATATATTTCTGTTACATCTTTCATCACGGTCTAAATTATTGGCATTTTAAGAAATAGTATAATTAGAAATTGAATTTCTAAGGAGATAATAGCTCAGAATAAAATTGATCTTTTTCTCTCCAAAGTTAGAAAAACATCAATGAGCACCCAGATGCCTCATAGCAGGCCAGCTATATCCCAGGCCTAATTTAATGCCAGGCATATTCAGAGCTGGCTCTGAAACTGGCAGAGACTGAGTGTACAAATGATGTATTCAGCACCTGCAGTAAAGACTGGGCCAGGGAGGGGAGAACAGTGATTATTACTGTGGCACTTATCAATATATATATTTATATATGTCTTTTTCTAATTTTAAAAATGTTTGAGTTTGAACAGTGATCGGAACTAATATATAAATCACTTTCAATGCTTAAATAAGATTCTGACTAGTTAAAAAGAAAAAGAAACTAATACCTCAACCTGTTTTCTGTTCAAGGGTCCTGATAAACAGACAGTGGTGTATATATTTTCAAAAGCGCTAAAATGTTGCTGACATTCTTCCAGTGCTTCTAATTTTATAGAGTTCTCATTTGACGGTGTTCAATATACATTTGTAGCCATATGTCTGTTCTGATTTGGAAGTCAGATGGAATGAGTTGAATAAAAAGGCTTTGGCATTTAGAGGGTTATCTGCATATAAATTAATGTGTTAATTACACTTTCATGAACTACATATAAAGGCATCTGCACAGGGAAGTCAATGTTAATTTTGGAGAGTGGACACATTATTTTTGAGTATTAGAATCTCACCTGAGTATGTTTGTGAGAATTGCTTACGGACATACAGATACAAATCATAAAAATAGCTCAAATTTTCATATCAAAGAATAAATACACTGACAGAACAGAATAGAAAGCTCAAAAGACAAACCCAAGAATACTTGTGAAATGTGCCTTACAAATGTGTTATAGTCTTAAAGCAAAACTCCTAACTTTTAGAAGTACTATACTTTGGTCAAGTAGGTTCCCAGCCTTAAAAATTAGGCTCATATTCGACTTCTCCATTGTTTTTGGCATAAAACTAAGCCCACCGATTACCCAAGTAATACTGCTCTTAATTCGGTTAATTTTTTTTTTTTTATCCCCTAAATGCCTTATCTTATTTTGTGAAGGCACAGTAACAAAAGACATTGCATTTTTTGAAATATTTAGTTGTATTTTAACAGGAAGGACTTCACCGACACTGTCCAATCCTCCATCAAGGCAGGAACAGAAATCCTAATTTATTTTCTTAAGGTCATCTCTTTATGCATCACATACTGATATTAGAAGAGAGGACAATAGAAATCAGGGATGAGACTTATCAGCTGAAGTTCAAGAACTGCATTTTCAGCAAGATAATGTTGGCTTCTTTTAATGTTTAATTACAAATAAGAATATTAAACTAGAGAGTAAATATATTGTTTATGTTCATGTATAGGACTACATAAATCATTTAAATATTATAAAATGCCCTAATTCTATCATAATTGAAAGAATTACAGCTTATTAAAACCAACTAGGCATCTGTACCAAAAAAAAAAAAAAAATGCTATACTTTTCAAAAGATGTGACCCTTGATAGACGGTAAAGCACCTTAAAAATTGCACTTAGATTTTTCTTTTATTTTTCAAGCAGTAGATAAGCAAGGCTCATGATTTTATCAAGATGCTGTTCTTACTGTTTATACATACAACCAAAAACCAAACCCTATGCTGTCGAGTTGATTCTGACTCATAGTGACTCTACAGGACAGAGTAGAACTACTCCATAGGGTTTCCAAGGACTGGCTGTTGAATTCCAACTGCTGACCTCTTGGTTAGTAGCCAAGTTCTTACATAGTGTATAGTATTATCTTCACTTAAATTATCTATTGCAACTTGTTGGATTTTGTTGTTGTTGTTTTTTAAAAGGAACTATTTACTTATATAATATATTCAAGTTGAAGATCTCTATTTCTGACTTTAACATGTGCTTATTGCTAATTTTCTTAGTCAATTGTTGTTAGATGCCGCCAAGTTGGTTCCAACTAGTAACAACCCTACGTACAACAGAACAAACCACTACCAGGTCCTGCATCATCCTCACAATAAGTCAATAAAAGCCTAAATTTGGGAGTACATTAGCCCTGTTCTGTAGAGTCAATGACTATTTTCCCAGAGGAGTGTTTTAATGTTCACTTAATTAATTTATTCACATTTTTCTGATTTTTAAATTTATTTAAAAACAATTTACCTTTAAAATATGAGGACCTTCTTGAATTTAGATGTTGCATTGAGATCTTCAAACATTATATCCAAAATCTTCCTTTTAAAATCTAAATATAGGCTCTACCTAAAAATAAAATTTTATGCATTCTGTTTAATTTTATGCGTTCCAAACCCACTTAAAAATATTGAGTTTTCAATAATTCATTTTCCCCTTTTATTTTTAGTATCTTATCTCCCACTTGTACTGCATAAATCAAAAATTAATCTGCCGCATATGCCTCACTAACTTCAAGAACACTATGTAGTATTTACACCTTATTAACATAGATGTGCCATCTATTTCCAATTTAAATGTCACAAATTGAGTTTTCTAAGCTTGTATGTTTAAGGATATTCTTTTTTTTTTTTGAAGTTCTTTTTCTTTTTCCAGAATTTTCTTTGTATTCTTATCAGTGCCTAAAAAAATACAAGGATTTTATTTTTCAGTTCTAAGCATCAATCTAAGTGACAGTATATTGCAAATAAGGAACAATGTGAATGAGTGGTGCAGTGAAAAGAGAGGGACTTGGGCAGGACCCTAAATTGAAATCCTGGCTCTGATACTTATAACAGTGGTCAAATTATGCAACATCATTGAATATCCAGTAAATACATTTCCTCCTCTTCACAGTGTTTACAATGAGTGGAACAAATACTTATCTGGAAAGGTTATTGTGCTGATTAATACTAGTAAAACAATAATAATTGACATTATTGTTATTGCAGGCAATCTAAATATTTTATATATTTTAACTCTTTCCTCATGGCAACTCAGTGAGACACGTAGTATTGTTATTTCCAGTTTATAGATGACAACACTGAAGTGAAATGAGGGAAGTAACTGTCCACAGTTACTTAGGTAGTAAGTGACAAAGGGGATTCCAACACAAATAGTCTCGATCCTGAGTCTCAATTATCTCATTGTCTCTTAGATTAAATGAGATTATATATGTCAGTGGAAGGCTTCTCAGTGCTTTGGACGCTTTTATTTGTAGCTAATATTATTTAAATTATTATTCACGATAATATATTATTTAATTATAATAACATATTAAATTCAACATTGTGAAAATGTAGGCACTATAATAAGAAGCATTTTAGCATTTGCATTCTAAAAATGACTTTAATTGTATTCCAGTAATTTGGTTAGATTTTCTGCCATCTAATTTTTCCAGCTGAATGGCAAAAAAAAAATGTAGCAGCTTGGACTTAAGATTCTAAGTTAAAAAGACAAAAGTTTAAGTGGAAAGCTATTTTGTAAAAGCAAAAAAAAATTAGCTCAAAAGAGAAAATTTGCAAATGTAAACACAAGGTTCGTTTTTAGGCATAAATTCTGGTATAGAATTTCTCCTTTTTTGTTTTCATTTCTAATAAACATCTTTGATGATATTTAACTTTGCTGAGAAACTGGAACAGATGAAGAGACTGGCTGTATATAACAACAAAGCAAAACAAAACAAAAAGAACTTCACTGCTCGTGTGTGAGTGTGTGTCTGTGTGTGTATGTTTATGACATGAAATAGGTTTGCCTTGAAATCATCTACCTTCCATATGTTGTTGATTGATTTGAATAAATCCAACCATTGTTATAGAAGTATTTTTACTGGAAGTCCTCAGGCATTTGTTTGCATATGAATCGTTTAAGATACTTATTAAAAATACAAACCCTCATTCATAACCCCCAGAGAAATCTATAAGATTCATGACATTAGGTATACTACTCTTCTTTAATAATATGTAACTATATGTAAAACACATCATCAACAACCTAACAACTCCGTTACTTAAAAATCTTAGATTTGAGAACTCAAAACTTATTCCCATAATAATTTTGTGATTATTTCAATAACAAGGATGATTCTCTCAACATATGAACTCAGCTTCTTATGTACTCTTCTCCAATGATTTTATTTTCTGTTCTTAGCCAACACATCCATGGTGATACCTGAAACCCTATTATTACCCACAGCACCAGCTCCTCCATCACTTCAGTTACTAGCATTTCTCTTTACAACCAGTTTTCTACATTTCTAGATTAACCCTCTCCTTCTCTGACTTCAAAAATTGCCTAACTAACTGAGACCACCAGTCTATTGACTTTCTACCATATTTAACTTTTTTCCTCCACACCCACCTTGGACTCTCCCTTTCTTATTTACCTAATTCATTCCCCGTGATTCATCAGTATAATCTTTTCGTTGTATATAGTATAATCTTTTCCTACATATATGAATAATCTTTTCAACTCCATTTTCTTACTTTTTATTTATTAAACAACAACAACCAAACCAGTTGTCATTGAATCAATTTTGACTCATCACTGAGACAAACCCAAGTCTGGTAAAACTCAACTTCACTCCGACTCCTTTTCTGCAGCAAAATCCATAAAGTTATCTAGAGAAAAACATGTAACCTGATCTTCTTGAAGCCCACCAATGTCAGAGTCCCCTAGTGCTGCTCTTCAATCTTAATCTATTTCCCTAGACCATTCACTCCTTTTCCCCATAAATCTCCTCATATTATATAGTCTCTCTTCAAACATTTAGCACCAACAAAAGCCACAGAAGAGAGTTTCCTTAAACTACCACCATCATATCCATTATGTTTGAAACTACTCAAGAATAACACTACAGCCATTCACTGGTCCCAAATCATCCATTTTTTCCCAATTTAATCATTTCCATAAACATACACACATATTACAAAATCTCCTATCTTAAAAGAGTAAAAAGAAAGAAAACTTCCTAAACCTCACAATCTTAGAGCTACTTTCTCTATTTATGGTGAAACTCTGCAAAACCAGTAGATAAATTGCTTTCAGCAATGTATTCTTCTCCCTGGGATTTCCATTAAAATCAGTCAGTTTCACCAAAATAGTCTATTAAAATTCACCTGTGATAATTATGTTGCTGAATCCAATGGTAAATCATCAGAACACATCTCACTGGACTTATAAGCATCATTTATCTCAATCAATCATGCCTTCTTAAAGTATTTTCTTTATTAGTTTCCACACTATGTTGATAGTGTCTTAATTTAATGCATATTTTTTCTGCCATATTTATTGGTTTCTCTTCATTTGTCTGATGCTAGAACTCAGTTCTAAGATGTCTCTACCTATGCTGTTACCATATATGTTCTTATTAATTTGTATAACTTCAAATACCATCTCACACCAATGTGTCTGAAATATTTGCCTGCACTCCATACCTCTTCTGTAGACTCCATAACATTAAATCCAAATGTCTATGACATATCTTCACTTAAATGTACAACAAAAAATCTCAAACATGACATATTCAAAATAGAACTCCTGATTTTCTTTCAAAACATGGAGCTCCTGCAGTCTGTCTCTACTCAGAAAATGACAACTTTATTCTTCCAATTACTAAAGGCAAAACTTAGAGTCATCTTTAGCACATTGTCTTTTATTTAACACACAAATTCTGTCTCATTACACCGATGTATGTGTGTGTGTCCATGTAGAATATTGACCACTGCTCACCACCTCTACCAGTTAATCATTAACTCCCACTGGATGACTACGTAGACTTACAACTTGTGTCCTTTCTTCTACTTCTTGACCTTCTTGACTTCTATTCTCTACGTTCATCAAAGCAATTAGAGTTATCATAGCAGCAAATATCAGATCATATTAATTCTCTGTTCAAAACCCCCTATTGTTTTTTGTTTCAACGAGAATAAAAGATATAGTTTTTGCTTGGCTATACTTCCACCCTCTGCTACTTCTCTGACCTAATGTTTTACCATATTCCCCCTCCTTTAACTCTCCAGACAAACATGCATCCTGGTTACTTCTCAAATATGTAAGTGTTATGAATTAAATTATTTCCCCAGAAAATATGTATTGTAAATCCTAACATCTATGCCTGTGGTTATAATTCTGTTTGGGAATGGATTGTCTTTGTTACATTAATAAGGCAGGATTAGTGTAGGGTACATCTTGAGTCAGTCTCTTACAAGATATAAAAGGAGCGGATTAAGTAAGCAGAGATCAGGGAAAATACATGTCAAGCCACATGGAGATCTCCAAGGAACCAGGAAACAGAAGCTGAAGACACAACGAACTTCATCCAGAGCCGACAGTGAGAGAAAGACTTCCCCTAGAGCCGAAGCCCTGGATTCAGAACTCTAGCCTCTTAAACTGCGATATGCAGATGACACTACCTTCCTTGCTGAAAGTGAAGAGGACTTGAAGCACTTATTGATGAAAATCAAAGACCACAGCCTTCAGAATGGATTACAAGAAAACAAAAATCCTTACAACTGGACCAATAAGCAACATTATGATAAACAGAGAAAAGATTAAAATTGTCAAGGATTTCATTTTACTTGGATCCACGGTCAATACCCATGGAAGCAGCAGCTAAGAAATCAAAACACACGTTGCATTAGGTGAATCTGCTGCAAAAGACCTCTTTAAAGTGTTGAGAAACAAAGATGTCACCTTGAAGACAAAGGTGCGCCTGACCCAAGCCATGGTGTTTTCAATCACCTCATAGGCATGTGAAACCTGAATGATGAATAAGGAAGCCCAAAGAATTGATGCCTTTGAATTGTGGTGGTGGAGAAGAATATTGAATATACCATGGACTGCCAAAAGAATGAACAAATCTGTCTTGGGAGAAGTACGACCAGAACGCTCCTTAGAAGCAAGGATGGCAAGGCTATGTCTCACATTCTTTGGACATGTTGTCAGGAGGGATTAGTTCCTGGAGAAGGACACCATGCTTGGTAAAACAGAGAGTCAGCAAATAAGAGGAAGACCCTCAACGAGATGGATTGACACGGTGGCTACAACAATGGGCTTAAGCATAACAACGATTGTGAGGATGGTGCAGGACTGGGCAGTGTTTTGTTCTGTTGTACACAGGGTCACTATGAGTTGGAACTGACTCGAACGCACCTAATAACAACAGCAAACTGTGAGAGGATCTCTGGTGGCACAGTGGTTAAGAGCTCGGCTGCTAACCAAATGATTGGCCGTTCAAATCTACCAGCTTCTCCTTGGAAACCCTATGGGTCAGTTCTACTCTGTCCTGTAGAGTAGCTATAAGTTGGAAGTAACTTGATGGCAACAGGTTTGATTTTGTTGGTTTTTTAAACTGAGAAAATGAATTTCTGTTAAAGCCATCTACTTGTGGTATTTTTGTTATGGCAGCACTACATAACTAAGACAGTGAGGTATACTGTTGCCTCAGGTCTAATACACTTGTTCCATCTCTGTGGGAGTCTCTTCCCTAGATATTTGCATGGCTTGGTCCTTTATTTCCTTAAAGTTCTCTGATGTAATATTTCTTTATTAGAGAATCCTTTCTTGATTATCTTATCTGTGCCATTTATCACTTATTGCCTTTAAGCTCCAAACAATTGCTCATTTCCTGATCAGTGAAAATGGATCTGGCCCTTTAATAAAAACTTCTTTTTTTTTTTTTTGTAGTGCAATGTTAAGCTTTGACGATAGAGAGTACTGAAGAGACATAATAGGAGGAAAGTGTTTTTGGTCCTTGTTCTAGTGTGCTCTGCTTCCTGCTTCCTGGTGCTGGTGTGATTTCTGGGGTATTATGCTGCATGCAGAAGTGTGTAACTTCCACAATGCTTGCAGAATCTTTACTCCACCAGCAGGGGTGAACCAGAAGCCAGCTACTTGTCCCAGCCCTCCCCTAAAGTATTTTGTAGCAAAGTGCCTCTAGTGAAATATGTCCAACGAATAGTTTTCCACATTATATCACATGTCAACCTCAGCCCACGTGGTTGTTCTTACTCAGCTTACACTGCTTTGTCTCCAAGGCAATTACCACTGTCTGATATTCCACATATTTGCATATTTTCTACCCATCTCCCACACAATGTAAAGTCTATGAGGGCATAGACATGCTATTGTTTTTGTTGCTGTATTCTCTGAACCTAGAACAGTACCTAATACTTAGTAGGTATTCAAACTTTACTTAGAAAAAGAATGAATATTGTCCAAGGATAACACTTGGAAAAATACTTAGAGCAGGCTCATCATAAGCCCATTCTGATAGATGTTAATGATACAGACACATGCACAAATGATCAATAATTTTTTTAAATATTATATGTTATTAAAGGTTAAAATTTTATTTAGTGTGTAACAATGTGATTATTGTCAAGTGGGAATGATTTTCATTTTCGGTTAGCAAGTAGCATATTTTAACCAGAATCAAAAGCCACAGAAAAAATGAATAATTTCTTGATGGAAACAAATTTAACCTATAGTGTATTTTGAGATTTTAATTTTTCAAATTAAAAACTAAACATTATAAATTCATTGACTACTTACTATTTCAAGGAACTGTACTGATTTTCATTACTGAAAGAGCTGAGAAAATGATTCTTAGTACTCACAGTAATTTTATATTCAGTTGTTAACTTAGAAAAATATTTCTTAGAAAATTGAGTTTATAATAACTTTGTCTAGTGGGATGATGAGCAAATTTTATTGGGAGTTTCAAGCTTTTAGTGATTGGTACTGGCCCAAAAGTTTATTGATTCTCAATTGGATTCAGCCCTGTCTGTTATGGACGTTGGGGGGATACACCTTCCTTGTCCTCTATCTTTATTGGACTTCCTTTCACACAATTACATGTAAGAAATGGCCATATACAAGCAGTTTAATCATTTTCTTAGACAAAGTGCAGCCTTGCCAAAACGTAAATTTTAAATATGTTAAATAAAACATTTCTCTTATGACATTCTGTACACCATCCAATTTTTAAAAATATACATTCATAATTCATTTGGTCATGTTATTTACATCATGTCAAAGCAACTGAGTGTTTGGGAACTTCTTACATTATTAAAAGTTTCAGGTTCTTTTTTGTTTGTTTGCCTGACACTATGTAGAAAAAAACTGAGAAGTCAATCATTTTCAGAGGATTCACAGTATATGTGTATGCACAGCATTAATGAGCTGACTCATCTCACAAGAATATATAAATATGTATATAATTCTGACATTTCTAGTTCATGGAATTTAAGTATGAAGTTTAGAAACAAATTAACTTTCAAAGCTTCAAAGGCAGAATGACATTCGTTTTCACTCTACTGAAGCTGTATCAGTTGTAATTGAAGAAGAAAATGATAATGCAGATGTCAAGGCCCCCTGAGCAATAAGGATTCAGCAGACTACTTAGTGGAAAAAGACTATTGAGTCATAACTTTAATAGCTTACACATATCAGCTTTTAATTAGTCCTTCGCAGATGGGATGACCTCTATAAAGCAGCCAAGGAATATTTTCATGTTATCAGGCCACTCAGTGGTGTCCATGGGTAGCACACCACTGAATATTTCCCTGGAAAAATATAACCTTCCAGGATGTACAGAGGGATGCCTGATTCATCTCTGGTCTTGGAATTTACAGGCCTTAACCAGTTTGCTGGACTTCAATTTCTTCTAAGCAAATCATATGTATATTCACTACCTCTATACACATTTCAGTTTCTAAAATACCTTTATAAAACATGTTGATTTGTAACCTTCTCTTTAGATTTTTTTAATCACCACAGAAAGTAAAATAAAATTATTGTTGCTAACTTTTAAAATAGCATATTGTGATCTTTATCTTATTAACTTTAAAAAATTAATATGATTGTGTTTATATAAAATATAGCTATGTTTTAGAATGAATGGCATGGATTCTCTAGAAATTTTGTTATAACTTTGCAACAGTGGTATTATTTTTCATGCAGCTAAAAAAACAACAGTAGATTATAATTGCTGCCTTTGCCAGGTTCATATTTAAACTTGATGGTATTTATCTCTTTACCAGTCCTGGAAACAAAATTTTGTGGAATGTAAAAGCAAACATAGTAAAACAAAACAATAATAACTCAAAGAAGGGAGAAGAAACATAGAAATATTGTGAATGTTTCTTTCACTGAAACTTCCTTACATGTACTTTTCAGTCCTCTCTTGCAGTCTCTATATTAAAGGAAATCCCTAAAGTTATTGTCAATTTTATAGGAGAAAAAATGAATAAATAAAAAATTTTAAAAAAACTTCCCCAAAGTCCTTGAAAATAAGTGTGTACTTCTAGAACAGCTCTATATTTTCTGAATAGACACTTTAATTAGGTGGCTGCAAGACTTCAGTTTTATCTTCACATGCAGCTTGGGTCTTCAAGAAGACTGCCTGCTGATTTTTTCTTTCTAGTACATTCTGCTGTCTTTAATTTGTTACCACAGACATGAAGGACAAGAAGAGAACATTTTAGAGAGAAATATGTCTTTCTGTGAAAACCTGAGAAACAGCAAAAGGAAGAAAGAGCAAAGTGTTCAGCAAAATGTTAAGGTCGAGCACTTTACTGTTAATATTAAAAATTCACACGGTATTTTCTAGTCTATGATGTTACTTACCCTATTTGCTATGTGGTGACATTAATATCACCTATCTCTGCCTGTCTTTTGTAATAATGCCTTTGTCCGTGAGGTGAAAAATTAGCACTGTCATTTTAATGTAGAAAAATCCACACATCAAATTTCATTTAACATGTGTGACTGTATATATAAGGCACGTTTCTACTGGCAACAAATGCCAAATGATCATTGGGTAAAACTAAGTATATATATTTTTAACTTTCCATGGAAATCACTCCATCAAAGTATGCTTAAATAGATTGCATTTTGTTTGAAATATTTTTAACATTACCTAGATAAATCTGTAAATGAAAAATAAAAATACCCCAGAGAAGAACTGTGAAATAAGAAAGACAGAATCACAGTCAGAAAACTTTGTCTTACACAGAAAACACATTTAAAACACTTACAGATGATATGTTATTGGAAATCCTAAGCAAGTCTATGGTAGACAAAACCTACTTGTTTAGACACATCAAGTCTGTCATAAAACATAGGACAATGGATGTTTTCTGTATGTATCTATCATTTTCATTTATAAGCTCATATACCTGTGATTTAAATTGCATTATTAATAATAATTGAGCACTGATTACAAAGCCCAGAAGATTATTTGATATTTTGGAAATATGCAAGTCCTTATTTTCTAATGCTAGTTGAGGATATGGTCCTACATTTTTTGCAACAGAGCAGTAGAAATAGAAGACTGTTATAACAAGGATATGAACGATATGTATGTTATTTTAAGCGATAGGAGTTCAGTGGCAATAAAGATATAAACTTAGCTTACTAGTCATATATATTTCTTTTGAGTAAAAAAAAAAAAAGATAAAGACTGAAATTTGAGAAAAGATCAAGAAGAGGGGAAAACATCCTGGGAGAGCTGAGAGACAGGAATATGGCTGACCTTTCTTTCCAGGAGATGTGTCTAGGAGGAAAGTCACTGCATACTCCCCACCCAGGGACTAGATACCGACTTAGGGAATTCTGTTATTAGTTTCACATAAAAGGGTCACTCTCATGTCTTTAACAAATAATGAAGGAATATAGTTAGGGCTTCTTCCTAAACACTGATATATTTATATACTGTGTCTTTTCTTCTTTTAAAACCCAGGACCAAGTACAGCACTTTACTTTTGGTAATTACTAAATATATAGTTGAATAAATTGGGTCCTTAATTATTCTGAGCAAATAATAGGATCAGTGGTGATAATGAAAATAATAATGGTAAGAAGAATGAGCAGAAGAATAAGGAGGATGAGGAGGAGAAGGAAAAGAAGGGAGGAAAAAAAAGACACAAGGAAGAAGAGTGAAGGAGGGTAAGAGGCGGGTGAAAATGAGAAGGACCACAGTTACTATGTATACCACAACCTGCTGTAGCTCTAACAAATATCCAGTTAATTCTCAATAAAGCTCTTATAGAAAACACTCTACAGTTATCTGAATATTACCAGTAAATACATCAAGATAAAGTTTTCAAATAATTTGGATGAATTGAAAATCCTGAAACAGAAGGTCTGATTTCACAAGTCATGTGTCTAAAAATCATATTTTACATTTTTTGTAGACCATAGTTATAGGTTCAGGAAGAAATATGAGCTCAGGTACATTTTTCTGGATATCTAAATCTAAAACAAAATAAAACTACATAAATAAAATAATAAATAAGTACCATTTTCTCTGCACCTAAAATCTAAACAAAACAAAATAACAGCAAATATTTCCTTAGAAACAAACAAAAACTCTTGAGTCACAGGTACATGAAGTGTGCAAGGAAAAGTCAATTTTTATTTAAAAAATTGATCAAAACAGCTGGATTATGAAAATATAAGGTGGCTAAGTGAGATATATTCTGGGTTACGATAGAAAATATGCAAGGGAGGTGGAGATGCTCCTAACACTAAGATTTAGATCTACCAGGCAAATAAAATTTCTCTGGATGAAAAGAGAAAATAAAGGCCATTTTTTGGACTTTAATGGAAACAGTAGTTCCAGAATGTTGACTTTACTACAATGAAAATGTGGGGGGAAAAATCTACATCTAATGGAGAAATAAAAGAAACATTAATTGGAAAAACTTTAAACTGTTACTTATCTAGGGAAAAGTATCATTTAACACAGCAATTTACTTTATTTGAAATTTCAACAAATCATAACAAGTTTCTGGAGATATTCTCATTTACAGTTTTGCCTATTCCTGTCTTATTCTTGATATATACAATCATCTAGTAAGTAGCATTTCTCCCACTCACAACTTTATAGAGTATTATCATAAATACGGGAGAGAGATAAATTAATTCAATCAAAATGATTAAAATTACCAAAGATACCTCTTTTATGTCAAAGTATGATAGAAATATAAATTAATAGTTAGAAACTAATAATAGGTAACCAATGATACAAGATAAACTGTCTAAAGCAAATTGCTGAATCTGTCTTAAATCATTTAGATAAAAGGCTAATGTATAGCCTATAGACTGATACTAGGTGAAAGAAAGCATTATAGATACAAATACGTTATTCAAAGATTTAAATATAATAATAAAGGCCTTTGATTGAAATCACTTTGACGTGGAGAATTAGAATATGTTGGTTAGGTGCCTATAAACCCGTTGCTAACTCATGGTGTCTTTACTGGAATATAGACTGAGAATTAAACATGAAGGCTGTTTAATTATTGTAGTTCCTATTATTTTCCTCACTACAGCTAGTTCTCTCCATTCTTTCCAACTATCTGAAATTAAGGCTAGTTTACGTAATACATAAGAAGATAGAGAAACAGCAAATTTCTATTGGATAAAATTCCTCATAACATAATTTGGGAGAAATACTCCTCCCTAAATTTAGCAGTTGTAAAAATAAAGTTTATTTTGTATGTATTTTTATAATGGAGTAAATTCAAATTTACTAAATAATATTCAAAAATATCCAGTTATCCTGCTTTATATTTCTTCAAAACACACCTATGTGACATTATAAGACATATTTATGTATATTGCTTATGCCTCTCCCGCTCTAGTGCCTAAGCTCCGTGAGGGTTGAGGTTTGGTTTGTTGGGTGCTGTGATCTAGTACCTTGAATAGTTCCTGAGAAACAATAAGCTTTCAATAACTATTTGAAATAAAAATTAAATTTGATTGGTAAAAATTGTGTGATAAATATATTTACAACAATGCCAAAAAAAAAAAGAGAGAGAGAGTAGCTGCTGAGGCTGTACAGCCAAACACTTCATGGGATTTGGCTCCTTTGTTTGGAGGTTTAAGGTCATAGCTTCATGGGACTTTCCAGTTAATTGGCCTAATAACATGCTTAGTACCTCTGTTCTACTCTTAGTTAGTTGTATAATGACTGGGGTCTTAAAAGCTTGCTAGCAGCCATCCACGACTCAAAAATTGGTCTCTATTCCCCTGGAGCTACAGAGGAAGAAGGAGAGTCAGGAACAGGAGGAAGAAATGGAATGTGTGGCTAATTGTCTTCATGAACAACGGCCTCCTTTGCTATGAGACCAGAAGAATTGGATGGTGCCCAGCTACGATTACTGAACATTTTGATCAAAGATTCCATACACTACACCTTATCAAAAGGAGAAAAGTACAGAACAGAATTTAAAATTCTCACAGATGAACCCCAGAAAATATTGTCCTAAGGTCATCTTTAAACCTTAAACAAAAAATACACACTGAAGTCATCTTAAAACTGAACAATAGTTTAGCTTAACTAGTAAAAACTGTCTACCTTGAGCATAATTCTCTTTTAAGAACTATCTATATGGGATCAAATTGACAACAGCAACTCGAAACATTAAATCAGAACCTTAGAGTGGAGTGAGCTTATATTATTGAAGGAGGAATAACTCAGAAAAGGAGGCTGAGAATGGCTGCACTACTTGAAGAATGTAATCAATGTCACTAAATTATGCGTGTAGAAACTGTTGAATTGGTGTATGTTTTGCTGTGTATATTCTCAACAGCAGCAAACTAAATAAAATTTAGGGAAAAAAAAAGTTAGACTCCATCTTACAACTGAAGAGATTTCTAAATAGGCAAGGAAACTGTTGGGGAAACCCAAGGTGGAAGCCTAAGAGGTGTCTCACAACCCATGCTCTTGCAGAGAGTGTGCATATTGTTATTCTCTGGCTCTCAGTGTTGCTCTGCTCTCCTCTCCAACCCCAGTTTACAAAAATAAAAACCCTAGGAAGTTTAAAAAAAAAAAAAATCCTTAGACCATGATAAATCTTCTGGGCACAATTCAGGAAAAAAGTACCCAGAATTTTCCTTAATCTCCCTGGGCTGGTTGAGCAAATTGAAAAGTATTTCTAATACCTGCTCAGTGTCATATTTGGCAAAAGATGGAAGATACCTGCTGTACTTAATTTCAGTAATACAAGCGATTACTGTTTCCATTCTACATGATGCTAGTTTTTTAATGTAATTTTGAGGGTGGGTTCTATATAACTAGCATTTTTTTTTTTTTTCCTACCTATGATCACAATACTGAGGACGAAATTAAGGAATTGTCATTTAACACATAGATTAAATGTTCAGGGAAAAAACAATTTTTTTGTTAGAAATATAAGCACTTGTCACCTGAAACTCCGATCACAATAATTTGACTCGATCAAACCCAGTTCATCTTCAGCCCCAAGGATTAAATTAATATGGAGCAGAGATCAATAGTTAAAAATATTAATTTACTTTTCTTTTCATTTTAAGACTATAAGGCTTCTGTCCACTTGTTAATCTTTTTATCACCCGAATTTTTGTCCATCTTTGTATCTCTTTAACGGCTGTCTTGACCAAACATATTTGGGTATCTCTCTCACGTATACTAAATGAAATCCAATGAGCAGGACGTCAGACCCAAATCCCAGCATCTCAGACTATGAAGATCTTTAATTAAAGAAGATGGTGGATCATGAAGTGCTGATCAATTCGAAAGTGTTGTTCTGGTACCTAGAAATAATCTTTTGCAACCACATATGATCATGTTATTTAAAAGTCAAAAGCCAAACGCATTGCCATTGAGTAGATTCCAACTCATAGTATGGTATTTAAACACAGTACAGATTAAAATAAGGAAATGGATTTTCTCACTTTTTTAGCTTCTTGAAGAAATAGAACTCTTAAAGACATTTTACTTACTTTTTAAATTGTTTATTGAATAAAGGGTATCTTTAATAAGTTTTAAGTTGTTATACCCAGTGTGTAGCATAACACCTAGCACTAGGAGTTATAAATATTGGTGAATAGAGATATGAAAGTGAGAAAAGAAGAAATGTACTATTCAGGATAACAGATATTGAATTTAAAAAAAAATTTCTTTCAAATAAGTGTGGGAAACTATTTCTTTATGACAATATTTATTGTCGCTTTTACTATGTTAATATAACTTATGACTCTCAAGAGCTTTATAAAATGCAATACTCTCCAAACTTATTTGGTAATAAAACCATTTCTTTGCTTGTTTGTTTAAGCATCTCTTAAAGTGGGGAGCTGGCTGAACATGCTTTTGGAAATTTTCTTGTCTGCTGTGCTTTTTCCATTTGGTCTTGGGAAATGCAATATTTTACAGATAAAATTCACTCTTCCATTTATTCAATAAGCTTGAAGATACAAAAATGAATGAGGCTCAACCTTTACCCTTATGAAGTGTAGGCTCTGAGTATAGGTGGGGAGAGAACAAACATTTATAATACAGCTTAGTAAATGATATGATAGCAATATACGCAGAGTACAGATATATGAAATACATTTGAGGTCATCATTGATCTAGATCAGGGGTCAGCTAACTACATACAACCTATGGGCCAGGTCCATCTCTCTGCTTATTTTTGTGAAAAAAAAAATGTATTGGAACACAGTCACACTCATTCAATTATTTATTGTACATGGCTACTTTTACTCTATAACAGCGAGTTGAGTAGTTGGGATGGACCATCTGGCCCACAACGTGTGAAATATTTACTATCTGGCCCTTTACAAAAACAGTTTACCAACCAAATAGATATAAAAATAACTCATTGTTAGCCATGAGTTCTGTAACTGGAGGGAATAAATGGAACCTTATGGAAAGTTTTGCTAATTAATATAGAATATTATTGTTTCGTCAGAGAGTTTGTGCGTTCCGTACGCCATGGACAAATAGTAAGTTACTGTGAAGTGGTAGGATATGAGGAATCTCATCTCCTTCTTTTCCTCATGCAAAATCAAACTACAAGATTACAGAATCTTCGAATTTTCTGTTAGCTCTAAAACGCTGTATTTGTGCTCATTTAATACCTACCTTGGCTGAAGCTTTCATATATGGATTATCATCACTTGAAAATTGAATTTTCATTTTATCAAGAGTGAATTATTCACAGTTGTCCTCTGCATGGAGTAGAATTCGAAAAATAAAAGAGCAAAGGTAAGAAAGATGAACCCTGCCACTTGCCTTTTTTTTTTTCTTCATAGTAATAAATAGATTAAAATGATATTCTTTGATAAAGGGTCGAAGAGACTTCTTAAGGAAACTTTTGTTTGAGGAGCTGGAAACTGTAGCTATGTCACAAAAAATAAGAACCATTTAATTTCTTTTTTTTTTTTTTATAATAGCAATGGTATTTTTTTCCCTACCTGAAACCAGCAGATCCAAAAATTTTATAAGCAGAAATGCCAGTAGAGTGAAAAGCTGATTGTATTTACCGAATTTACTGACTGCTTTTTTAACTGCCCATTTATTTAGCTAAATAATTTTGGCATCATAGCACCGGATCTGTGTTCTTTTCTCCTCTGGTTGTTATGCTGTCCCTATTCACTTGTTTCCTCTAGATTCAAAGGAGTGTAGTAAATGCATAAATAATACAGCTGTATCTATGAAGGCACTCAGTCTCTTTAATTAAATTTATTTTCCTGAAGCAGATGATATGTTTTAAAATATCAGTAGTAACAGCATTCCATTTTAGCTGCTGTAATTCCATATCTGGTGGCTTATTTTTTCTTTGTTCCTAAACACTTCATGAAAGAAAAAAAAAATTAATTTGACATGTAGTTTATTTCAAATATTCATTTTTAGAAATAATACTTTATAAAGCATCTTTTATTAATCTTTTTTTTAAATGAGATGATTTGCTTGGTATAAACTTCTAAAAGTTTAAATATTACATAAAAGTATTTAAACAAAGTATATTATGCATATTAGTGAGGTGATTAAGGTGTTCAGACTGAGGGAATCTATGTAAGATACGGTTATTTTTCTTGGCAGCTGAAGTATTAAACCTCAAACTATATCCTGACAACTGAGACATAAAGATAAGAATATAGTGAACTTTGCTTGTTGATTAAATCCTTTCTTCTGACCAAATGTTTACAGAAGCTCCTAGTCCGGGGGAACACTGATGAGAAGGCGGCCCACAGAGAGAGAAAGCCTTCCCCTGGAGCTGACGCCCTGAATTTTGGACTTTTAGCCTACTTTACTGTGAGGAAATAAATTTCTCTTTGTTAAAGCCATCCACTTGTGGTATTTCTGCTGTAGCAGCACTAGATGACTAAGACACCAAGAAAACGTAGAAGAAAGTGGGGAAAAACCTCACACAGAAAAAACAAATTAGATTTGAACTGTTAAGCTTCAAATGGTGTAACTAATTAATTTCTAGCAAGTCACAGCAGTAAAAGGTACCACTCGATGCAAAAACGACTGTGAAGGAGGAGGTGACAGCACCACGTTTAAAATTCATTCAGTTGACCCACTGCCATTCAGTTGATTGTGACTCAGAGCAACCCTACAGGACAGAGTAGAACTGCTCCATAGGCTTCCAAGGAGCAGCCAGTGGATTTGAATTGCCGACCTTTTGGTTAGCAGCCGAGCTCTTAACCACTGTGTCACCAGGGCTTCTCATTCAGTTTATATTACATTTGATATAAGCCACATGGCTATTCCCCACCTCACACACACCAGTATTAAGATAATTAGAACTTAATATAATAATAATGCATAAAAGTAACTAGTCCAAGATTAGGGACTGAATATCTGACTTCTTCTTCTTGTTGCTAGGTACTGTCAAGACAGTTCTGACTCATAGTGACCCTATGTACAACAGCACAGAACTCTGCCCGATCCTGCGCCATCCTCACAATCGTTGCTATGCTTAAACCCATTGCTGCAACCACTGTCAGTCCATCTTCTTGAGGGTCTTCGTCTTTTTTGGTGACCATTTATTTGACCAAGCATGATGTCCTTCTCCGAACACAAGTCCTTCCTGGTATCATGTCCAAAGTACATGAGGCAAAGTCTCACCATTCTCATTTCTAAGGAGCATTCAGGCTGTATTTCTTCCAAGACAGATTTATTTATTCTTCTGGAAGTCCATCATATATTAAATTTTCTTTGCCAGCACCATAATCCAAATGTATCAGTTCTTCAATCTTCCTTCTTCCTTACTCATTGTCCAGCTTTCCATGCATGTGAGGCGACTGAAAATACCATGGCTTGGATCAGGCTTACCATAGTCCTCAAAGTCATATCCTTGCTTTTAACACTTTAAAGAGGTCTTTTACAGCACATTTGCCCAATGCAATATGTCATTTGATTTCTTGACTGCTGCTTCCATGGGTGTTGATTGTGGATCCAAATAAAATGAAATCTTTGACAACTTCAAAATTTTCTTTGTTTATCATGATGCTGCTTATTGGTCCAGAAGGGAAGATATTTGTTTTCTTTATGTTGAGGTGTAATTTATACCGAAGGCTATAATCTTTAATCTTCATTCAGTAAGTACTTCAAGTCTTCTTCACTTTCAGCAAGCAATGCTGTGCCATTTGCGTATTACAGTTTGTTAATTAGTCTTCCTCCAAGCCTGAAGTCATGTTCTTCTTCATATAGTCCAGCTTCTCAGATTATCTGCTCAGTGTTCAGATTGAACAAGTACGGTGAAAAGATATAACCCTGACACACAGCTTTTCTGATTTTACACTATGTAGTATCGCCTTGTTCTGTTCAAATGACTACCTCTTGGTCCATGTACGGGTTCCACATGACCACAATTAAGCGTTCTGGAATTCCCATTCTTTGTAATGTTATTCATAATATGTTGTGATCCATACAGCTGAATGACTTTGCATAGTCAATAAAACCCAGATAAACATCTTTTTAGTATTCTCGGCTTTCAGTCAGAATCCATCTGACACTGGCAATGATATTCCTTGTTCCACAACTTCTTCTGAATCTGGTTTGAATATCTGGCAGTTCGCTATCATCTATACCAAGAAATATGGAAGACAGCTACCTGGCCAACTGATTTGAAGAGATCAATATATGTGCTGAATCCAAAGAAAGGTGATCTGATGGAATGTGGAAATTATCTAACAATATCATCAATATCACAAGCAAGTAAAATTTTGCTGAAGATAATTCAAAAATGGTTGCAGCAGTCTGTCAACAGGAAAGTGCCAGAATATCTGAGTAAACCCCATAAAACTATTGTCTAGTCTCTTCAAATTACAATTCTAACCCTCTTTCTTTTACTTTTGTAAATGATCGTTTTAGGTAAAATGAAAGGGAACAAGCCTTTCTCAAAGCTCAGAATATACATCCTTCCTGTGAATGTGAATGATAGGTGTCCAGTCACTATGTATTGGTTGGTTTAGTCCAGTGGGAATCTGGAGCTGTGTATTGTTAGATTCCTATGGAAGGAGAAAGTGGGGAATAGATGTCAGGTAAGCAAACTACTTCAACACACTCTAGCCACACTTGGGGTTGTGACTTGAGTTCCCCTTCTTCTCAATGATAAAGACGCCATCTACATAGTCTTACCATAAATGTCACTTTAAAAAAAGCTTTCCTTAAAAATCTTCCTCTTAAACAAAATTACCCTTTCATAGAACCTCATGACTATTCTCATTAAAGATTAGTCAATTTAAATTTTTCTGATTGTGTGTTTAATACGGTTTTTTTTTTTTTTTCCCATTCACTATACTCTAAGCTCTATGACAGCAGGCACATTGCCTCTTTGGTTCACCAGTCTATTTCCCACTCCTTAGTTTTGACTTGATGTTTCAAAAAATAATTTTGTTTATGAGTGAGCATGCGAATAAACAAGAAGGAGAAAGTTCTACAACTCCCGCTGCTACATTCTTATTCAATGACAATTACTTAACACCTGAATTAGTATAATATTTTTTTCTAAATATAATAATGCCTTCTGCTTTGCCCTTCTGCATCTATTCTTCATTCATCAACAGTAATTTCTTAAAATGTTAAATCATAGTATAGAACATGAGTGTTGTGCTGTTACATGATAATATGTATCTGTCCAAACTTACGGAGCTATACATTTAAATCAATGAATTTTATATAAAATATAAGTCAATAAAGGTGATTGAAATACAGGAGTCAATAATCTCATTCTCTTATTATAAAAATCCTCTAAGAGCTTTGGACTGAGGTGGATCAATCCAAATTGTGTGGCCTGGACTTTGGCATAATGCGTGATCTGGTGGCCCGTCACTACTTCTATGACTTCTATTCCCTGTTGCTTCTACACAAGTTTTTGATTTTTTTTCCTGCAAACACAAAAACCTGGCCTGATTTAAATTCTTGGTATTTACTCTTAATTTTCTTCTTAATTTTTATATGTTGTACATATTTCTTAAATATTTCTTCTTAATTAAAGATATTCCTATTTAATATTAATAACTAAATCTGGGCAGATGCTCTTCTATATTACTTTGGCATGGTCCAAGAACATTTGGTTCAGTATCAGATATTGGGCATAATATCTGGTATTATGGTCCAGTATGTAAATTTAAAATGCAATTTTTCAGAGTTAAAAAGAAAATCATGAACTGTGGCATGCTGAGACCATTGGCCATAGTGGGAGGAAGTTAAAACACAGATAATGGACAGTCCCAGAGGGACTGAGAAGAGAGGTTAGGAGCTAGCCAAATGAAACAAAATTATCCAGGATTATTTACTATATTCCTTGGTTATCGTAAGATAAAGTTTCAAGTCTGAAGAAAGAATTTAATTAAAACTATTCAAGACTGTGGTGTATAAAGTTTCCATAAAGGTTCATGTATAATGTAGGGCGATTGAAGAAAAATATTGGATAATTCCAGTAATGCTTGAGTTGGTTAGTAGCTGTTTCTATTCTCCCCATGACCCACAGTTACTGCATTTTTCACCTGTCTGAATAGATTCTAGATATTATAAAATTATCTTATTTTATATTTTATGTTCTTAACACCCATAAGTATGCATAAAACATTCTGACCTTTTTATCGTTGTAAAGTTAGCTTTTTTGTGTGAATAGCTTCTTTTTTTTTTTTTTTTTTGGAATGTTTGGTTAAATTTCACCATTCAATATTTCTGGGTATATCTATTATACAGCTATGTTTGCGCATTCTCCAATAGTTCTCTAGCAAGGACATATTCTTTTTCTTCTGTTCAGATAACTGTTCTCAATACATTGGAGTAGTAGAGCTAGTAGTTTATTTTAATAATTCACTTAGTATATTGTCTGACATGTTATAAATTCATGAAACAACCGCATGAATGTCATAAGTTTTTTTTACATGATTTCCATTGTAATTCAGTGTATTTATGATGCTGCTGGGCTAATAACCTGAACAATGCATTACTGAAAGGTTAGAACTCCCTTTAAATATGTCCTTGCTAGAGATCTTTTTGAGATTAATGGATAAGAACAACATGATATCTGAGAATTACAAGCAACGTTTTCACTGGAAAAAAATAAACACATTTCAAGGTCATATTTGATATTGAAGATTTTTAATTTTAAGAAGACTAAAAACTTTATTTTCATATTTCATTGAATTAATGAATAGATACCTAGTAAAACAGAGAGAACAATAAAGAAATTTAGTTATGGATGTGTGTGCATGTGCAAGTGTGTGTGTGTGTGTGTAGCAAATTTGTAAAATAATGGAAGTAGGGTGATAAGTAAAGGTTTAAAAATATCTAAAATGGATCTAGCATACTATTGTGAAGGAATTATAACTTTTTAAAAAATTAATATTATCTAATTGGAGGCAATAAAAATGCTTACTTTGTTAACATAAATCCTGCAAAAGTAACTGGAATATGCCTAATGAGAATAATCAATTTACACTACATATTTTTTTTTAATATTTTAGATTTATATTAAATTGTTTCTTTGTTAAGGATGACTAGTCAGAGACATAGGAAGAAAGGTCTGGTGATCTGCTTCCAAAACTGTCAATGAAAACTCTATGGATCACAATGGCCCAATCTGCAACCAGTCATGGGGCTGTCACAGGACTGGGCAACGTTTTGTTCAATTGTGCGTGATGTCGCCATGAGTGGGGTGCCAAATTGATGGCAGCTAACAAAAACAACAAGTCAAAGACATTGAGATGAGTTCGATGGGAATTAATATTGGATTTCAAATAATTTCACCTATCCTACTATAATTTTTCTAAAGGAATGTATTCGTAGTAAGTTAGATTGATTTCACACAATTCTACAAAGGCAGTTTTAGACAATATTTTAGATTTAGAGATGACCTAATCTAGTCTCCCCTCCTTAGGATAATGGAGTCCCTTCAGGGAATTCTCCATGGGGTAGCAGAGAGCTGAGCAGGTAGCACCTAGTTTCTTCTTTAGCTAGACACACAGGGCAGCTTTTATCTTTTAAATCTGTTTAATATACACTTCTTGTATCCACACACATGATTTCCTGTGAACAAAAAAGGAGGGGATTAAGAACAAAGAAAATAATGAAAGAAACTTAATCATTTATCAAAGTTCAGAGACATGTTGGATAGCTTGCCCAAAGACAGACGCTTTACCAAATCTTGGATTAAAACAAAAATATTGTAATCCCTAGTTCAATTCTTTGCAGGATTTTTTTCCTGAAAAATACAGTTTATTTTTCAAAACTCTGTTGTTGGTGTTAGGTGCCATTGAGTTGGTTCTGACATACAGCAACCCCATTTATAACAGAATGAAACATTGCTCAGTCCTGTGCCATACTCACAACAGTAGGTATGTTTGAGCCTATTGTTTCAGCCACTGTATCAATCCTTCTCATTTTGAATCTTCCTCTTTTTACCAGGCCCCCTACTTTACCATGCATTATGTCCTTTTCCAGGGATTGGTCCCTCCTGATGATGTGTCCAAAGTAAGCAAAATGAAGTCTCATCATCCTCTTCACCAAGAATCATTTTGGCTGTACTTCCTTCAAGAATGATTTATTCATTCTTCTGGAAGCCCATGGTATATTCAATATTCTTCGCCAACACCACAATTAGAATGCTTCAATTCTTCTTCAGTCTTTCTTTTTCATTGTCCAGCTTTTGCCTGCATATGAGGCGACGAAAAATACTATGGTTGGATTAGGCACACCTTAGTCAACAAAGTGACAACTTTGCTTTTTGACACTTTGAAGAGGTCTTTTCGCAGCAGATTTGCCCAATGAAATACGTTATTTGATTTTTTGACTGCTGCTTCCATGGGAGTTGATTATTGATCTAAGTAAAGTAAAATTTTTGACAACTTCAATATTTTCTCCCTTTATCAAAATTTTGCCTGTTGGTTCAATTGTGAGGATTTTGTTTTTCTTAGGTTGAGGTGTAATCTATACCGAAGGCTGTAGTCTTTTACCTTTGTCAATAAGTACTTCGAGTCGTCTTCACTTTCAGCAAGCAAAATTGTGTCATCTGCATATCTCAGGTTGTTAATGAGACTTCCTCCAATCTTGATGTTACATTCTTCTTCACATAGCCCAGATTCTCAGATTATTTGTTCAGCAATAGATTAAGAAAGGTGAAAGGATGTAACCCTGCTGCTCACTTTTTCCAATTTTAGTGAAACTGTAACCACAATTAAAATAAAACAAAACAAAACAAACAAACAAAAAAACCCCACAAATCTATGGAAGAAGTTTCCTTGTGATCTTTTTAATCTTCTCCTCTGACTCATGCCTTTCCCCACTAAAGTAAACCACTAATCTGTTGCCACCATACATTAGTTTGCCTTTTTCTAGAATTGTAAATACTTATAATCAGAAAGCTGAACAATGGAAAAACAAGACAGAAAAAAAATTGATACATTTGAATTGAGGTGAAGATGAAGAATATCGAATACAGTGTGGTCTGCCAAAAGAACAACCCAACAAATCTTAGAAAAATACTACCAGAATACTCCTTAGAAGCGACAATGACTAGATTTAAGCTTGCTTACTTTGTACATGTCATCAGGAAAGGGCAATCTGTAGAAAAGGATGCCAGGTTTGGTAAAGCTGAGGGCCAATGAAAATGAGGCAAATCCTCAATAAGATGGATTGACACAACAGCCACAACAATGGACTCAGATGTACCTGATCATGAAGATGGTGTCAGACTAGACAACTTCTCTGGTTCTGCTATACATAGGTCACCATGAGTCAGAGAGACTTGATTGCAACTAACTATAACAACAACAACATGTACCTTTATTGTCTAATTTCTTTCCATTAGCATATTTATTTTGAGATTCATCCATGTTGTTTTATCAATAGTTCGTTTATTTCTATTATACAGTGCTGTTCCATTGTATGGATATATCACAGTTTATTTACTCATTCACCTATTGATGGACATTTGAGTTGTTTCAGTTTGAGGATAATATATAGAAAGGTGTTATGAACATTTATGTACAAGTTTTTGTGTAGACATTTTTTAATTTTTATCTTGAATTAATACCTAAGAGTGGAATGGCTGAAGCATATTGTAGGTATATATGTAAATTTTTAAGAAACTGTAAAATAGTTTTCCAAAGGGGTTTCACCATTTCACATTCTTCTAAATGGTATAGGAGAATTCCAGTTTTTCCGTTTACTCACTGACACTTAGTATGGTCAGTCTTTTTGATTTTAGCTATTCTAAGCGTGTGTCCCTTGTACCCCATTGTGGTTTTAATTTGCATTTCCCTCATGAATAAAGATTTTGAGCACTAATTCTTGTGTTTATTATCAATCCATATATTGTCTTTGATGAAATACCTGTTCAAATTCTTTTCCTATATTTTATATTTTGTTGCTTTCTTATTATATGAGAATTCTTTGTATCTTCTGGACACAAATCTTTTATCAACTATATAGTTTTCAATGATATGTTTCCAATGTGTGGCTTGTCTTTCCATTATCTTAACAATGCATTTCAAAGAGCATACAATATTAATCTGAAGTCAGATTTCTCAGTTTCTTCTTTTATTGATCATGCTTTTGTTGTCGTATTGAAGAAACCTTTGTTTAACTCATAGTCACAAACATTTTCTCCTATTTTTTTTCTAGAAAGTTTGCTACCCCTAGTTTGCTGTGAATTTTTATTATGAATACATGTTGGAATTTGTCAAATACCTTTTCAGTAGATATTATGATGAGCATATAGTTTTTATCTTTTAAATTTTTAATATGGAAAATTACACTTATTTCCTAAGTCATATTTTCATATGTGATTTTTTGTGTCTCATACTGGGCATTCTTACTGGACCTATATTTTGGTATTGTTGTTTTTATTCCACTCAAATCTTATGTTCAGCTCCTCTAGCAAATATTTCATTTAAGTTATTGCAATATTAAACTCCATAATTTCTATGTTTTTTGTTATAATTTCTATCTCTCTGTTGGTATTCTCTCTTTGCTAAGAGATTGCAGTCATATTTTCCTTTAATTCTCTGGAAGAAAACCAAACCAGAGAATTAAAGGAAAATATGACCGCAATTTCTTAGCAAAGAGAGAATACCAGTGTAGCAGCTGATTTAAAGATTTGGTCTACTAAGTATAATATCTGAGCTGCTTCCAAAACAGTTTCTATTGATTTTTTACCCTTTATATGGATCATACTTTGTTTCTTTGCTTGTTCTGTATTTTTTTTTTTTCTTTTTGAAAACAGGACATTTTAGGTAAGATAATAGGACAGCTCTTGGAATGAAATCTTTTTTCCCCCAGGGTTTGTTCTAATTGTTGCTGTTGTTGTTGCTCTGAATTTGTTTAAGGACTTAGCTAGGCTAACTGTGTAAAGTCTATATTCTTTGTCATGTGTGATCACTGAAGTTTCTGCTTGGTTAGCTTAATAGTCAGGTAAATATTGGGCAGAGGTTTCCTTACATGCCTTTAATTAATAAATCTTGAGTCCTTTACCAAGAAGCTCTGTGTGTGTTGGGACACACCTTCAATACTTAGGTAATTTACAGCTCTGCCTTAGCTGTTACTTCCTGCTTATACAAAACCTCCAGGTCATCTATCGTTCAGAGAGTGACGCCTTCTCATGTATTTTTTGGGAATGCATATAACTCCAAACATTTTCATGTCTTTCTGGATTTTCCAGGAATATGTTAGAACTTTTCAAAGTCCCTTACAGATATGTTCTCCTTAAAATTTTCTCTTAATATTTTGCCAGTATTTGTCCCATCTCTTTTTACATATTCACAAAGCTACAAGGCTAAATACTTGTTTTCAACAAACATCCTGGGGATAAGGTTTTTCCTTTAGATAAGCTCTGATTCAAATCAAATAATAACAATGCCTGTGAGTGAGGTTTCTGCAGGACAGGTCAGATAGTGACAGTGCTCTGGAGATGGGACCTTTAGGGGGTCTCCTAAACCAGTCTGACCCCTCCAGTGGGTATAAGCCCGCTGGTTTTTACAGCTACCATTTTTGTGAGGCAGCTAGTTTTCAAAGTTACTAAGGGTATGAAAAGAAATGAATGGGAGTAGGTTAGTTTCATTACCACAAAGCCTGCTCTTCTTAATGACACCAACTTTTTCTTGAATTAACACTTCTCTGATTGTTGTAAGCCTTTGGCTAACTTTAAGAATTCTGAAAAATTGATTTTGATAATTTTTGCCAGTGTTTCCCTTGCTTTTATGGAGATGTATATTTACAGAGGTTCTCAATTTACCATTCTGGACATTTTATATATAATTTTAGAGTGACAGATTTGTTTGTTTTCCTTTCAGTACTCTGAAATATTGGTGGAGCAGTGGTTAAAGCACTCTGCTGCTAACCAAATTGGCCATTTGAATCCACCAGCTGCTCCTTGGAAACCCTATGGGGCAGTTCCACTAACAGGAAGGAGTCCTGGTGGTGCCGTGGTTAAAGTACTCGGCTGGTAACCAAAAGATTGGTGGCTCGAACCCACCAGCCATTCCATGGAAGAAAGACATGTCAGTCTGCTTCTGTAAAGATCACAGCCTTGCAAACCCTATGGGACAGTTCTACTGTGTCCTATAGGCTCATGATGAGTCAGAATTGACTTGAGTTTGGTTTTGGTAGTAACAAGTATTTTTTTTATTATGTCTTTTTAATTTTTTTTAATATCACTGCCTTTGAGCAATTTGATTATAATGTTTCCTGCAATTTTCTTCAATTTTCTTGTGCTTGGAGTTTGTTGAGCTTCTTAAATCTTAGTGTGTAGGGTTTATCAAATTTGGAGATAGATTTCAGCAATTATTTATTCAGATATTTTTTGCTTCTATCTCCTTTATGAAGGAGCCCCGGTTGCCCAACGGTTAAACACTTGACTGCTGACCTAAAGGTTCACCCAGCGGCTTTGTGGGAGAAAGAGGTGACAATCTGCTCCCATAAAGACTACAGACTAGGAAAACCTGTGGGGCAGTTCTGTTCTATCACATTGAGTCTCTATGAGTCAGAATCGACTAGATGGACCTAACAACAACAATCCGGCATGTAAATAGTCCTTTTGGGATTCCACAGTTATTAAACAAACCAAAACCCATTGCCATCAGGTCAATTCTGACTCATAGCGACTACAGAGGACAGAATAGAAATACCCCATATGGTTTCCATGAATTGGCTCAATGACAACAGGTTTTTGTTTTTTGGTTATAGGGTTTGCAAGGCTATGATTTTTACAGAAGCAGACTGCCACATCTTTCTCCTGTGGAGTGGGTGGTGGCTTCTAAACACTGACCTTTCAGCTAGCAACCTAGCACTTAACCACTGTACCACCAGTGCTCCCTACAGATTTATTAGGTTACTTCAAATTGTTCCATATCTCAGCGATGCTCTGTTTACTTTCTTTCTTTCTTTTTTTTCCAATTCTCTTTACACTCTTTTCGTTTTGGAGAGTTGCTGCTGTTATGTATGCATGTTCATGAATCTTTTTTCTAAAACGCTTATGTGTCTTTGAATATAATCTAGTGTATTTTTCATGCCAGACATTGTAAAGATGGTAGTTTTCATCTCTAGGAGTCTGATTTGTATTGTTTTTCATATCTTCTATCTTTCTACTTAGCTTTTCAATATATGCATTACTGTTACAATAATAACTCTTTTAATGTCCTTTACTACTACTTCCATTATTTGGTTTGTCATTTTACATTAGCTCACTGACATTGAAAATTTTACCTAGATGGGTGCTAGAAATATTTATTTCTATAAATACATTATAGTGTTTTATTTTATGATTTATTTAATTTTCTTATAAATAGTTTGTTTCCTTACAAATGTTTTTAATATCTGTTATTTGGAACTTCTGCAGTGTCTGTCTAAGCCCAATTATTTCCCACTACTGAGTCTAGCTCCTCTGTGTACACTACTCAGTAACCGCTACATCTTGAGATTTTCTAGTCCGGGTGGTGGGAACAAGTACTATTACTCGTCCTGTGTTAATGCCATTTTTTGTTCCAGGTAATCCTTTGATGGTTCTTTTCCTGGCCTCAGGTGGTTTCTTCACACACATACACTGAGCAGTGCTCAACTGAGTGCTTGAGGGGAGCTTCTTGCAGATCTCTGTGCAACTCTCTTCTGTGGAATTCAGATATATGAACTCTAGTCTTGGTTTCCCTGAACATTCAGTTCCCTCAGTTCCTCAACCCATTCCTCAGTCCACGGATACCAAATTCTGCCTGAAACCAGGAAGACTGACTCCTAATTTAATATATATATATATAAATTAAATGTATATACTTATAAATAAATAAATATATTCAGGTATATATACTGTCTATATACATATATACATACATACATACAGAGAGACTGTAATATGTATAATAATGTGTTAACTTGTTATGTTATGTAAAATAAACTATAAATGATTAATTTACATAAATATACTACCTTATTATAGTAATAAAAAGAATACACTGTACAGTATGTTTAAAGCACAATTTTCACCTAATATGCAAGTCATTTCAAATCATTTTTGGAGTAGTTACAAACATTTTAATACTATCTTTGCTGTAATAGGGAACCCTGGAGGCTCAGTAGTTAAAGCTATCGACTGCTAACCAGAAGGTCCACGTTTCAAAACCTCTAGCAGCTGCTCGGGAGAAAGATGTGGCAGTCTGCTTCCATAGAGATTTGCAGCCTTGGAAACCCTGTGGGGTCACTGTGAGTTTGAACTGACTCAATGGCAGTGAGTTTGGTTTGGGTTTGGTTTGCTATAGTAAATCTTTCTGTCTAAGACATGTAATAAGTTTCCTCCCTTTGTCTATTTATTAGATACACGTTATGACGTTTAAGGTTGTGTACCAATTTGGCCGGGCAATGATTCTCAGTGGTTTGGCGGTTATGATGCAGTTAGGCTTTTGTATGATGATGTGATTACTTCCATGATGAGATTTGATATAATGGGATCACCTCCATGATGAGATCTGCTGTGAGCAGCCAATCAGTTGAAAGGAGTTTCCTTGGGGGTGTGGCCTGCATCAAATATAAGTAGCCTTTTTGGCCAGGGCTCCATGGGTTTTTGCTAGCTCCGGATCCTGCAGCTGGTGCCTGCTCATCTGACTTCCAGTACTTGGGACTTGAGCTAGCAGCGTACTTGCTGTCTTGCTGACCAATCTTGGGATTCGTTGTCTTTGCAGCCCGTGAGCAAAAGCCCTGCTCTCTGACTTGCTGGTCTTGAGTTCGCCAGCCCCTGTGGCTACGTGAATGAGGAGAAACCTCCAATCTGATCCACATTCCAGCCTCTGCAACCATGTGAACCATTTTGTTAATATAAATCACTCTCTACATATATATTTATACACTTTACTGGTTTTGCTTCTCTAGAGAACCCACTCTAAGACACATATGTATGTACTTTTCTAGGATATATTTTTAATTATGGCATAAGTTTTACATTATAATAAATACTTCAAACTCTTGAACTTCATTGATTTCTTCCTCTTAAATAAGAAAATAGAAATTAAAAAAAAAATTAACTAATTGCATCAACTGATGAAACACTAATCTCAGGAAAATCAGTTTCTTCCCTACCAGCAGTCCAGCAGCCTCTCTCTCTCTCTTTCTCTCTTTTTCCATGACAATTATGTCATTTTATAGTTGAGTCACCTTTTAGATCAAAATCTCCTGCGTTTAGATGTTCACTACCTTTTACACAAACTCCCTTTTGCTCTCACAGGATGTTTTCACAGTGGAATCATTCTTTTGTTCCTATATCAGAGTCAGTCAGCACATTAGATAAATCTTGTAAAATGTATAAATTATCATGGTATTTGGTAGTTTGGGCTAGGCCTATTCAAAGGCAGAGTGCATTTGTAAGCATTAAAAGATATTAAGGGCCTTGAACCAGAATGATAAATTTCCAGATGCTTCGTTGAAAAGATTGATGAAAAATATAGCATTTCCTGAGAAGCTACTATGCAACAGCCTGTCATCTCATTTACATATTACCACAGCCTTTAAAAGCAAATATGATTTTTCCTGCTTTATAGATGAAGAACTGCAAGTTAAAAAAAACTTCCTCAGGTAAGCAAGCTGCCAAATGACATTGCTGAGATTTGAGTCCAGTTGTATTTTGAAGTTTACAATTGTTTGGGATTGATTATTTCATGATGCTTTCTGTTGATTGGGATTTTGCTAAAATAAGTCCTTAGAAGAAATAAGAATTCCATTGACTTGGCGGCTGTCCTTTCAGCTGCATATTAAATTAAATCTTGCAAGAAAATTTAATACTATCATATGCTTTCATACACCTTAAGATTTTAAATATTTCATTTTTCAAAGCAGTGTGATGAAGTATTTCAATAAATACTCCACTGTATTTATTATTTGCTCTATATTTTGTTATGTTCTCCATGTATCCATTTAAATTTATGATCTGGTATGCTTATGATTTGTTCTTATTCCAGCCTTTGGACATAAGCCATGATTCTTGAAGTCATAATAATTAAAAACTGGCCCCGAGTTACAATAAAATAGAAACTGCAAAGCTCCATGTCCTTGATCTTTAGGAAAAGTTAGAAAGCTTTGAGAATACAGATGAATGCAGTATCAAAGGGATGTCATTTTGATAAAAAATGTATACCAGTGTGCATAACCTAGTATAAAGTAGTTCTAATTTCCCCTTTAAATTTAATGTTTCTAACTATCAGTAATTGAAACTAATTTTGGTACACAGCTCTTATTAAACAAGACAAATGCTGCATGAAAAATGGCATGACCTTTTCATTATTGCTTTGTCAGGACATCTCTCAAGAGACATTTATTCAGTTCCAAAGCTTTCTATGTCTTCAGAGAGCTCAGTAAGGTAGAGCTTGTTCTTGGTATGCCTCCAAACTTGTACATTAACAAAGAGGAAATATAATTTACTATGTAAAGTAAGATATTCTGGTGTGACTTAAATAACAAAATGTTTTTTATTGTAGAAAGACAAACAGTACATGTTTTAAAAACGTGAAGAATTACTTCTATGTGTGGTTTTAATTTGGGGTTTTATTCTGCTAAAAATAATCAGTATTGTTTATGTGTTTCAGAACTTATTAGATATGAAAGGTCATTAGTATAGTATTCAGATTGAATAAGTACTTGAAAACTTCCCGTGGCATGTACAATGAGAAAGGATGTTAAAAATTTATCATTGCATTCCTGGGAAATATTTTGCTGAAATCCATAAGGATTTCACTTTTTTTCTCCAGAAGTAGATCACCAGCTCCTTCTTCCCAATCTGTCTTTAGTTTGGAAGCTCTGCTGAAACCTGTCCACTATGGGTGATCCTGCTGGTATTTGAAATATTGGTGGCATAACTTCCAGTATCATAACAACACGCAAGCCACCACAGTACGACAAACTGAAAGATGGGCTGGAAGTACTCACTCGTCTGTGCCAAGAAACTTGGAACACAGCTGCCTGGCCAACCGACTAGAAGAGATCCATATAAGTGTCTATTCCAAAGAGAGGTGATCTAATTGAATGAGGAAATTGTTGAAAAATATCAATATCACACAGGTAAAATTTTACTGCCAGTAATTCAAAAACGGTTGCAGCAATTCATAGACAGGGAACTCCCAAAAACTCAAGAAGAGGAAGGAACAAGAGGTATAATTGCGGATGTCAAACAGATCTTGGCTGAAAGCAAAGAATACCAGAAAGATGTTTGCTTGTGTTTTATTGACTACACAACGTCACTCGGTTATGTGAATCATAACAAATTGTGAATAATATTGGGAAGAATGGGAAATCCAGAACATTGAACTGTGCTTTTGTGAAACCTGTGCATAGACCAAGAGGCAGTCTTTCAAACAAAACAAGGGGACACTGTGTGGCTTAAAATCTGTATGGTAAGTAAATAATCCAAGAAGCTGGACTGTATGAAGAAGAACATGGCATCAGGGTGAAGGAAGATTAATTAACAATGTGCAATATGCAGATGAAACAGTCTTCCTTGCTGAAAGTGAAGAGGACTTGAAGTACTTACTAATGAAGATCAAAGACCGCAGCCTTCAATGTGGATTACACCTCAACACGAAGAAAACAAAAATCCTCACAAATGGACCAATAAGCATTATTAATATAAACAGAGAAAATATTGAAGTTGTCAAGTATTTCATTTTACTTGCATCCATAACCAACACCTAAGCAGTGGTCAAAAAATCAAATGACATATTGCACTGGGGAAATCTGCTGCAAAAGACTTCTTTAAAGTGTTAACAAGCAAAGATGTCACCTTGAGGACTAAGGTGCACCTGATCCAAGCCGTGATTATTTCCTTTCCATTCACCTCTTATGCAGGTGAAAGCCAGACAATGAATAAGGAAGACTGAAGAAGAACTGATGCATTTGAATTATAGTGTTGAATATTGAATATACTATAGATTGACAGAAGAACAGACAAATATGTCTTGGAATTAGTACAAGTAGAATGCTCCTTAGAAGAAAGAATTATGAAACTTTGTCTTATATACTTTGAACATGGTATTACGAAGGACCAGTTCCTGGAAAAGAACATCATGCTTGGTAAAGCAGAGGGTGAACTGAAAAAGTATAAGACCCTCAACAAGATGGATTGACACAGTGGCTACAACAACAGGCTCAAGCATAGCAACAATTGTGAAGATGGTGAAGCACCGGGCAGTGTTTCATTCCGTTGTACATAGAGTCGCTATGATTCAGAACTGACTCAAGGGCACCTGACAACAACAGCATTCTTGGGAACACTTTCCTAAGCTTGCTTTCTTGACATAAGCCTCAGGGTTGTAGATGTAGGTAGTGTTCACTTTAGTGTCTTTAGGCCTTTCTATCTGTCTTCTTTATATCACTTTATCCTAAGTAGTGATGATACACTATGGAGAAAAAATAAAAAAATAAAAAACTATGTGATAAATAGAATGAATTACTTTAAACAGAAATGGTTTGAATTTCTTACAGAATTACATAAACAAATACTTGTATTCTTAGGCAGGACTAGTTATCAACTCAAATGCGTCTTTAATTGTAGAAATTATGGAATGATATTCTTGATCAGAGAGAGAAGGGTGACCGGGAGGAAAGAAAGGAGACTTTTATTGTCCTGTGTTTATTTGTATACATTGTTTCCTTAGCTTTTTTTGACACAACAGAAAAATGAGTAAAATTAGCATTAATGAAGAACTCAATACCTACAGTTTCATAAAAGATCTTAAAATCAATGTACCATGTATCAAGTCATGACTTCATTACACAAATTTGATCGTCTTTCCTTGATTTCTGATCTCAGTCAGGGGAACAATTCTACTCCTGGCCTGGTGGTAGCTCTGCTTACTCAGTGCCAACTCCAGACTCACCTTCCAGGGCTAAGCTCTGAGCTCTATAATTGCAGCACCCTTTCCATTTGCCTTGCTTGCTGCATTCTTAAACATTAGAATTCCAATACCACATAGTTTTACTCTTTGTGTAAAGCTAATCCACGAACAGTGTTTCAATTTTAAAACTTTATGAAATGACTTCTATAAATGCACTAAAATTGAGTAAAAAACACTTGATTTTTTATTAAACAGATTTGTTTATGGTACTTGATATACAGTTTTTATAGTGAGCTTAAGCATGTTTACAAGTGATAGAGTTCTTATAAAACCAATCAATAACTCTCACAAATTTGTTAACAAAACAAATCTTGACCAAGAGAAAGGGAAAAAATAGAAGCGACTGGGTAAGTCACACACACACACATACAAATTACAAATGTCATGAAAGTATGAAAATGCTTAACCTTCCTAATAATCATGGAAGCAGAAATTAAGACAATGATGAGATAGCATGTTATGACTAAATGATTGGCAGAATCTTTAAAAGCCACTACAATATATTTATAATAAAGTCTCACTCTTGGTATTAATGAAATTAGGCTTAGCTTTGAAAGACAATTTGGTAATACATAGCAAAGTATAAATGTATGTTCCTCAGCCAAACATTCTGATCAGGGCCACAAGAGATGGATACTGGTAAAAAGGGAGATAACATGTGGAACAGAACTTCAAATTCTCAAATAATTCAGACTAAATGGGCCATTGAGACTGGAGGAATCCCTGAAACTACTGCCCTGAGATACAATTTAAATCTTGAACCAAAACTATCTGAAGTCACTTTTAACTCATCAGCAGATTAGTTCAAAAAATAAAGAATGTTACCCTTGAGTACTGTGCTGTTTTTAAAAAATATACCTATATGAGACCAAATGGACAATTAAAGAGTTACTCCAAAGCATGAATGAAAAGGTTGGGGGCCAGTGAGACTGAATTATTTAGAATGTAACAACCAGAAAGAAAAAAAGGAGAATGTTGACACAATATGAAGAAAGTAACCAATGTCACTGAACATTATGTGTAGAAATTGTTGAATGGGACACTTTTGTTGGGTACACTTTCATCAAAAATACAATAAAATATTTTCAAAAAATATATAAATGTATGTCCCTTTTGATTTAGTAATTTGCCATTGAAAAGATACAGACTATAAAAAGAGAAAGAAAACATATATTCGCACTCCTGTTCATTCAGGCATGGTGTCTTAGTTATCTAGTCTGCTATAACAGAAATTTCACAAACAAGTGAGTTTAACAAACAGAAATTAATTTTTTCACAGCTTAGGAGGTTAGAAGTTCAAATTCAGGGTGCTGGCTCTAGGAGAAGGCTTTCTCCCTCTGCTGGTTCTGGAGGAAGGTCCTTGTCTCTTTGAGCTTCTGCTTGGCATCTCTCTTCCCGCATCTCTGCTCTGCTCACTTGTTTAATCTCTTTTATATCTCAAAAGAGATTGACTCAAGATACACCCTACACTAATCCTGCCTCATTAACATAACAAATACAACCCATTCCCAAGTAGGATTATAACCACAGGCATAGAGGTTAGAGTTTACAACACATATTTTGGGGGGAATAATTCAATCCTTGACACACATAACCTTAACTATCATAGTCCACCCCTTGTAACTTGACACCTGTACATATCTCCTTAAAACATACATAATATCTAAATAAAGACAATTATAAAGTCATATATGCACCTAACATGATAAACCAAAAACACACTAGCCCTGTTTACATCTTATATTTTATAACAAGTAATGGAATAAGTGAGGGAAGAAAACAAAGATATTTGCTATACATGTATATATATAGGCTGAATGCTTAAACACTGCACCACCAAGACTCCATATATATATATATAGAGTATACATATTATATATGTATACTCTCTATATAAATATATATATGTATATACATATGTATATATGTATGCAAACACCTATAACAAAACAAAGAAGAAGTATCAATGACTCTAGACTTATTGGTAACATATATAAGTGCTAGAGAGTGGGAAATTAATCAGATGATTCAGGCAAGCAGGGAAATTTCTAGGGGTCCACTGGTGTGGGGCATATCAAGATATTCCTTCTAAAGTGAAGGATAAGTTGTTTCACATGGTCCCTCCTCCAAATAAAAAGGAGGCATAATGCCTGGTGGTCCTCTTTGGATTTTGTAAGCAACATAACCCTCATTTGGGTGTGCTACTTCAGCCTATTTATTAAGTGACTCAAAAACCTGCTAGTTTTGTGTGGGACCCAAAACAAGGGAAGGCTGTGCAACAGGTTCAGGCTGCTGTGCAAGCCACTCTATCACTTGGGGCTGTATGATCCAGCTGATCCAACGGTTCTTGAAGTGTCAGTGTTAGATAAAGATGTTGTTTGCAGTCTTTGGCAGGTTCCTGTTGGTGAATCATGGGGCAGACCCTTAGAATTTTGGAGTAAAGCCCTGTCATCCTCTGCAGATAACTACTCTCCTATTGAGAAACTGCTTTGGCCTTGTTACTGGGCTTTAATAGTGACTGAACACTTAACCATGTGCCACTAAGTCACTATGTGGCCTGAGATGCACATCATGAAGTGGGTGTTGTCTGACCCACAGAATCATAAAGTCAGACGTGCTCAGCAGCACTCCGTCAGCAATGGAGGTGGTATATAAGAGATCAGGCTCAAGCAGCACCTGAAGGCACAAGTAAGTTGCATGAGGACATGGCCCAAACGTCCATGGTCCCTACCCTCCTTGTCCCAGTCTACACCTATTGCCTAATGGGGAGTTCCTTATGATCAGTTCACTCAGGAAGAGAAAACACCTTCCTGGTTTATAGATGGTTCTGCACAATATGCAGGCTCCACTCGAAAGGGGACAGCAGCACTGCAGCCCCTTTCTGGGACCTCCCTAAAGTACAGTGGTGAAGGGAAATTGTCCGAGTGGACAGAACTTCCAGCAGTGCACCTAGATGTTCATTTTATTTGCAAGGAGAGATGGCCAGATATACAACTGTATACTGATTCATGGGCTGTGGCCAATAGTTTGGCTGGATGGTCAGGGACTTGGAAGGAATGTGATTTAAAAATTGGTGACAAGGGGATATGACGAAGAGGCACGTGGATAGACTTCTCTGAATGAGCCAAAGAAGTGAAGATATTTGTATCTCATGGGAATGTTCGTGACCTTAGCAGAGAAGGATTTTAACAATCAAGTGGATGGGATGACATGTTCTGTGGATACCAGTCAGACTCTTTCCCCAGTCACTCCTGTCATTGCACAATGGGTTATGAACAAAGCAGCTACGGTGGCAGGGATGGAGGTTATGCATGGGCTCAGCAACACGGACTTCCACTCACCAAGGCCCACTCGACTACAGCCACTGCTGAGTGCCCAATCTGCCAGTAGCAGAGACCAAAACTGAGTCTCCGATATGGCACCATTCCTAGAGGCGATCAGCCAGCAAACCTAGTGGCAGGTTGATTACATTGGATAACTTGCATCACAGAAAGGGCAGCATTTTGTTCTTACTGGGATAAACCCTTACTGTGGATAAAGATTTGCCTTCCTTGCACACAATGCTTCTGCCAAAACTGCCATCCAGGGACTTACAGAATGCCTTATCCACCATCATGGTATCTCACACAGCATTGTCTCAGATGAAGGAACTCACTGCATAGCAAATGAAGTGCAGCAATGGGCTCATGTTCATGGAATTCACTTCTACCATTTTCCCCACGGAAAAATGGAATGGCTTCTAAAGACACAATTATGGTGCCAGCTAGGTGACAGTAGCTTGCAGGGTTGGGGCAATGTTCTCCAGGAGGCTGTATATGCTCTAAACCAGCATCCAATATATGGTGCTGTTTCTCCCATAGCCAGGATTAACTGATCCAGGAATCAACGGGTGAAAGTGGGAGTGACACCACTCATTATTACCCCTAGTGAGTTACTTGCAAAATTTTTACTGCTGCCCCCCCGACCCTATGCTCTGCGTGTCTAGAGGTCTTAGTTCCAAAGTGAGAAATGCTCCCACCAGAAGACACAACACTGATTCCATTGAACTGGAAGTTAAGAATGCCTCCTGGCCACTTTGTGCTCCTCGTGTCTCTGGATCAACAGGCAAAGAAGGACGTTACTGTATTGGCAGGTGTGATTGATCCCAATTACCAAGGGCAAACCAGATTGGTATTATATAATGGAGGTAAAGAAGAGTATGTCAGGAATATAGGAGATCCTTTAGGATGTCACTTAATACTGCCATGCCCAGTGATTAAAGTCAATGGCAAACTACAGCAACTCAATTCTGAGATGACTACTAATAGCCCAGACCCTTCAGGAATGAAGTTTTGGGTCACCTTACCAGGTAAAGAACCGTGACCTGCTGAGGTGTTTGCCGAAGGTAAAGGGAATATGGAATGGGTAGTGGAGGAATGTAGTTGTAAATACCAGCTACAAGCACATGACCAGTTGCAGAAAAGAGGGCTGTAATTGTTTTGAGTATATATTTCTTGTTTTTTTATATGTGTGCGTGTGTGTGTGTGTGTGTGTGTATAAAAACAAAAAAACAAACTTGTTGCCATTGAATCAATTCTGACTCATAGCAACCCTATAGGACAGAATAAAACTGCCCCACAGGGTTTCCAAGGAGTAGCTGGGGGATCGAACTGCTGACCTTTTGGTTAGCAGCCTAAGCTCTTAACCACTGCGCCACCAGGACTCCTATATACATACATACAGAAAATACTTTTATATATATATATGTAATATTTTTGTTTTCTTCCCTCCCTTATTCCATTACTTATTATAAAACATAAGATGTAAACAGGGCTAGTGTGTTCTCAGTTTTACACGTTAGTTGTATTATGTTTGTTGCAAGTATGACTTTATAATTGTCTTTATATTGAGTTATGTATGGCTTAAGGACATATGTACAGGTGACAAGTTGACAAATGGTGGACTGTGATGATTAAGGTTATGTGTCAATTTGGTTAGGCCATGATTCTCAGTGATTTGGCAGATATTATGTAATCATCTTCCATTTTGTGATATGATGGGAGTAACCAATCAGTTGAAAGGGAAGTTTTCTTAGAGGTGTAGCCTGTATCCAATACATATGGATGTTCTGACAAAGCTCACCCCCTCTTGATTCTGCATCTGACTCCTAATCCTCTGTTATCCAGTTCTTGAGACATGAGCCAGCAGCCTACTATCTGACCTGCTGACTTGGGGATTGTCAGTCCCTGCAACCACATGACTCAGGAGAAGCCTCCAGCCTGACAATTGACTCAAGGATTTGGGATTTGCCAGCCTCCATAAAAGCGTGAACCATTTTCTTGAAATAAATCTCTCTCTATATATTTTTATATATGCTTCACTGGTTTTGCTCCTCTAGAGAACCCAACCTAAGACACATGGTTATTACAGCTTTATTGGTAATACTGCAAAATCGGAGCCAAATTAAATGTTTATCAATATGTTCATAAATACAAAATAGAATATCCATACAACAGAGAATTTTTCAACTGTTACAATTATTTATAGAAAGCAAAGTTAGGGATTATAAAGTCAGATGCCTTCAGGAATTAGGTAGCATACATCTGGGTGGAAGTTTTGTATAAATCATTAGTGAGTAGTGGAAACTTTAGCAAAACTTCTTGTGGGTAACTCTCTTAAAGGTGTTCTCATTCCCGTGACTTATAAGCAAAAGCCTATGGATATGAAGTTACCGAGGAAGATATTTATATATCAACAAAAAAACCAAACTCGTTGCCATCGGGTTGATCCCAACTCACAGCAACCTTATAGGACAGAGTAGAACTGCCCCATAACGTTTCCAAGGAGTGGCTGGTGAATTCTAACTGCCAACCCTTTGGTTAGCAGCCAAACTCTTAACCACTGCATCACCAAACCCGAATCAAAACTGAACCTGTTGTTGTCGAGTCAATTCTGGCTCACAGTGACCCTATAGGACATAGTAGAATTGCTCCTTAGAGATTCCAGGTCTAACCTGATGGATTTGAACTGCCAACCTTTTGGTTAGCAGATGTAGCTCTTAACCAGTATGACACCAGGGCTCCAATATTTATATAGTATCCTGAAATAGAATTTGTTAGTTTTTTTTTTATTTAAAAAAGGTATAATAACATAATGACATTTATGAAAAGTAAAAGGCATATGCGTCATTAGTTATTTATGAAAATGTACAGGAAAAGTCTAAAAGAATACATATCTTACAGGGTAAAACTCTGGGAGGGAAGTGAAACCAAATGGGGTAAAAGGAATTTCAATTTTTTGGTCTTCAATATTGATTTTTAAAAGCTGTTAAGACTCGATTATCACAAAGCAGTTTGTGTATAAGTTTTTGAATGAGAAATGAATCTGTGCTGTAAACTTTCTCATAAAACACAATAAAATTAAAAAAAATAAAAGTGAGAAAAACTACTTAAAAAAATACATTTGCAGACTTCTGGGCAACATGGTGCTATAGGCAGAAGCACCATGCTGTCCCTCCACAGCAAAGAGCCAAAAAAATAAGCCAAACAGAGAAAACAGCAATCCTGAAACCCTGAGCACCAAATGAAGAGATAAACAATTTAGCCAAGCACCGAATGGAATAAGAAACTGACAGAGAACAGAGATTGAGGAGAGATACATGCAGAGGTCCTTTATCAGCTAACGCAGCAGGGATCCGCCATCTTGGACTCCTATCAGAGATCAGTGAACAGGGGATACGAGAAAGCAGATTCATGGAGTTTCCAGCAAGAGACAGAACAACCGGTAACCAGTGATGTATGCTTTCCCATCCCCCACATTTCTGGCAGTCCCTTGGCTGGGAAGCACCACCTTCACCCCACCCCCGGTATGGCTTGGATTCCACGCCCCCACACTGGCCAGCTCCCTAAGTGCCATTTGTTGGCTGCTGGTGTTGCTTTTTTCCGATTCTTTAGATTTCTTCCTTACCTCTCACCAGCTTCCCCTCCTTCCTCTCAAATACCTGGCTCCATGCACCATCTTTGCTTCTTCCTGAAAGGCTGTGAAATGCTGCTCGAATATGAAACTGCTTCCAGCCTGTGCTGCCACACTGCTGGGATCACAGGGCTTTTTTGTTTGTTTTGAATTGTTTGTTTCCTTTTTCTTTTCTCAAATTGGGAGCCCGTTCTAGCCAGGCAGTACTGCGCATCTTGGTACCTGCCCCCTCAGTTTCTGCAGATGTGCAGAGGGGTCCCTAAGGCATTTCTTTTCTCTTGTTTTTTGGGTATTTTTTTTTCTGTTTCTCTTTGTGGGTTTTTCTTGTTCTTTTTTTGTTTGTTTTCTTTTCTTTTCTTCTTTTTCCCTTTTTGTCTTTCTTCATTACTCAGTTTCTCCTCTCTCTATACTTTTCTTCTCTTCCTATCCCATGAATACCTGGAGCTGAGTGACACCTGTACCACTTCTAGCCAGGGTGCACTTCAAGGCCTGGAAGAAACTTCCCCAGACCTTGCAGCTGCACCAGAGGGATCCCTGGGAGATTTGCTTTCTTCTTCCTTTGTAATATTTATTTATTTATTTTTTTCTTTTCTTTTCTTCTTTTTTCTTCTTCTCCTTTTTGATTTTCTCCATTTCGTAGTCTCTCATCTCTTGAGTCCAACAGCAAGCTCCACTAGCACTCTTTTTTGTTTATTTGTATATTTTTGGCTCCCATTCCTCTCTCTTCTCTCCCATACACATCTTAGCTCCACACACCGCAGTCTCCCCCCTCCATCCTGCCTACTTGCACCATGCACTACACATCACATCACCAAGCAGCCTGCCCTGAACTGATTACTGCCCCGTCCTAGTGGCCGTAGTAGGTGCCATAAACAACCAATCCCAGCAACTCCTCTTCAGCTAGAGCTGCCCTGCTGTACCGTATCTGAGGGACTGACCCTGCCAAGTAGAGAAGGAGGTGAAAAGTATCATGCCCAAAGACAAGCAAACAACAAAGAACACACAGCCTACCTGCTCAGACATAGCCAAATTTTAAAAAAGGATGAAACAAAAAAATCTACAATCAATAAATGAGAAAAATAACTACTGAATACCATGAAGACAGCAGACAATATCAAAACATTTAAAAAAACAGGACAGGAGTTCCAGTAGGTGTCTGAAATAAAACACCAGATGACTTTGCAGTGGAAGAAATGGCACTAAAACTATGTGAAAGGGAATTCAAATCTCTAATACTCAGAATTATCCAAGAGCTGAAGCAAAAAGCAGAAAAAATGAGGAAAAAATAGACAAATTCATAGAAAAGGCAGACAAATTCATGAGAAATATAGACCAAAAAAAATGGAAGAATTCAGGAAAATAATGCAGGAACAAAATGCCAAAATAAATTCACAACTAGAAATTATACAAAAACAACAGTTAGAAATCCAAAAGTTAAACAACGAGATTTCAGAAATGGACAGTGTCATAGATGGGCTGAGGAGGAGATTTGAAATGGTGGAAGACAGGATCAGCAGAATTGAGACAAACACTTGGATACAACTCTGAGGAAAACTCAGAAAAAAGAACAAAGAAAAATGAAGAGACCCTGAGGATTATGTGGGATACTATCAAAAGCCAAGAATAATATATCCTCCAAAACTCTCATTCATATATGATGGTGAAATTAGGTCATTTCCAGATAAACAAAAATTAAGAGACTATGTAAAAACCGAACCAAAGAATTATTAAAGGGAGTCCTTCAATCTAAGAACAAAAAACTTCAGACCACAGGCTGAATCTAGGATGCAGGATCGTACCAGCCAGATACTAATCTATTAAATGAACTCTCAAGGATTATCCAAAACCAAAAGAAAAAAAACATGGAATCAGAGCAGTTAATCTGTAAATAACAACATCAGAAAAATAAAAGAGGGAATAAATGGTATATGTATAGAACTTTCTAATGGAGAGGAAGGCAAAGTGATACAAGTAATAAGAGACTGCTTCAAACTTAGAAAGATAAGGGTAAATTTCACAGTAACCACAAACAAAGTTAACAAACCCACTTTTCAAAATAAAGAGGAAAAACATAAGGCCTCAGTAAAAACAAAACCTACAAAAACAAATGAAAAAAAGGATCCACAAACAAAACAAATTCAGCACAGGAGAGTAAGAGGAACAGAGGAAAAGTCAGCACCACAAAAAAGCACTACAAAATGACAGCCATAAACTCTCACCTATTAACAATCACACTGTATGTAAATGGCCTAAATGCACCCAAAAATAGATGGAGAGTGACGGAATGGATAAAAAACAGGAACCATCAATATGCTGTCTACAAAAGACACATCTTAGAAACACTACCAAAAAAAGGAGGAGTGGCAATACTAATCTCAGATAAAATAGACTTTAAAAGAAAATCCACCATAAAAGAGAAAGAAGGACACTATATAATGATTAAGGGGACAATCCATCATGAAGACATAACCATAATAAACATCTACGCATGCAATGACAGGATACCAAAATACATAAAACAAACTTTAACAGCACTGAAAAAAGAAATTGACAGTTCCACAATAATAGTAGAATTTATCACACCACTCTCAGTAAAGGACAGAACATCTAAAAAGAAACTCAACAAAGATACAGAAGAACTAAAGGGCACAATCAGCCAACTTGACCTCATAGACATATGTAGAACACTCCACCATACAACAGCAAAGTAGACATTCTTTTCCAATGCACATTGAACGTTTTCCAGAATAAACCACATCTTAGGCCACAGAACAATCCTCAACAAGATCCAAAATGCTGAGACAATACAAAGTATCTTCTCTGACCACACATGCCATCAAGGTAGAAATTAACAACAGAAAGAGCAAGGAAAAGAAATCGATTACATGGAAACTGAATAACACCCTGTTTACAAAACATTGGGTAATAGAGGAAATCAGAGATGGAATCAAAAAATTCCTAGAATCAAACAAGAATGAAAAGACATCATACAAAAATCTTTGAACACAGCAAAGGCAGTCCTCAGATGACAATTTATAGCAATAGATGCACACATCAAAGAAGAAGAAAGGGAGAAAATCAAAACATTAACCACACAACTCTAACAAATAGAAAGAGAACAGCAAAAAAAAATCTCAAAGCCACCAGAAGAAAGGAAATAATAAAGATCAGAGCAGAAATAAAGGAAATAGAGCCTAGGAAAACAACAGAAAGAATCAACAAAAGCAAAAGCTGGTTCTTTGAAAGAATCAACAAAATCGACAAACTACTGGCCAGACTGACAAAAGAAAAACAGAAGAGGACACAAATAACCCAAATAAAAAATGAAATGGGGGACATTACAACAGACCCAAGTGAAATAAAAAGGATTATAACAGAGTATTATGAAACACTATACTCCGACAAATTTGAAAACCCAGAGGAAATGGCTAAATTGCTAGAAACACAGTACCTATCCAAACTACCACAAAGTGAAGTTGAAAATCTGAACAGACTTATAACAAGAGAAGAGATTGAAAAGTTAATAAAAAAAAAACTCCCAACAAAAAAAGCCCTGGCCCAGACAGCTTCACTGGTGAATTCTACCAAACATTCAGAGAAGAGACTGTACCAGTGCTACTCAACCTATTTTAGAATATAGAAAAGGAAGTGACACTTCCAAATTCATTCTATGAAGCCAGCATAACCCTGATACCAAAACCAGGCAAAGATACCACAAAAAAAAGAAAGTTACAGACCAATATCTTTCATGAATATAGAGGTAAAAATTCTCAACAAAATTCTAGCCAATAGAATTCAGCATCATATAAAAAAAAAAAAAAAAAAAAATACACCACGACCAAGTAGGATTCATATAGATATGCAAGGATGGTTCAACATTAGAAAATCTATGTAATCCACCACATGAATAAAAGGAAAGAAAAGAATCACATGATCATCTCAACTGATGCAGAAAAGGCATTAGACAAAGTCCAACACGCATTCCTGATAAAAACTCTAATAAAATAGGTATAGAAAGGAAATTCTCAACATAATAAAGGGAATCTATGCAAAAACAACAGCCAACATCATTCTTAATGGAGAGATGCTGAAAACACTTCCGCTGAGAACAGGAACAAGACAAGGACACCCTTTATCACCACTCCTATTTAACATTGTGCTGGAATTTCTAACTAGAGCAATAAGGCAAGAAAAAGAAATAAAGGACATCCAAATTGGTAATGAAGAACTTAAACTGTCCCTGTTAGCCGATGATATGATACCATATGTAGAAAACCCTACAGACTCCATGAGAAAACTACTGGAACTAACAGAAAGATTCAGCAGAGTAGCAGGATACAAGATAAACATACAAAAATCATCTGGATTCCTATACACCAATAAAGAGAACAATGAAAAGGACATCAGGAAAACAATACCATTTAAAATAGCCCCTAAAAAAATAAAACACTTAGGAATAAATCTAACTAGGGATGTAAAAGACCTACACAAAGAAAACTACAAAACACTACTGCAAGAAACCCAAAGGGCTCTACATAAATGGAAAAACATACCATGCTCATGGGTAGGTAGACTCAACATTGTGAAAATGACAATTCTACCCAAAGCAATTTACGAATACAATGCAATCTCAATCCAAATACCAACAACACTCTTTAAAGAGATGGAAAAACTAATTATTAACTTTATGTGGACAGGGAAGAAGCCCCGAATAAGTAAAGCACTACTGAAGAAGAAGAATAAAGTAGGGGGACTCACGCTACCTGATCTCAGAACCTACTATACAGCTACGATAGTCAAAACAGCCTGGTACTGGTACAACAACAGATACATTGACAAATGGAACAGAATTGAGAACCCGGATGTAAATCCATCCACCTACGGTCACCTGGTCTTCGCTAAGGGCCCAAAGTCCATCAAATGGGAGAAAAGACAAGCTTTTTAACAAATGTGCTGGCAAAACTCAATGTCCATCTGGAAAAAAATGAAACAGAACCCATACCTTACACCATATACAATAACTAATTCCAAATGGATCAAAGACCTAAATATAAAGGCAAAAACTATAAAGTTCATGGAAGAAACAATAGGATCAATGCTAGAGGCCCTAATACACGGCATTAACAGGATACAAACCATAACCAACAGCACAGAAACTCCAGAAGATAAGGTAGATAACTGGGATCTTCTAAAAGTAAAACACCTACGCTCTTCGAAAGACTTCACCACAAGAGTAAAAAGAGAACCTACAGACTGGAGAAACAATTTTTGGACATTACAAGTAAGACATAGGTCTAATCTCTAAAATCTACTATAAAATACAACACCTCTACAACAAAAAGACAAATAATCCAATTAAAAAATGGGCAAAGGTAATGAACAAACACTTCACCAAAGAAGACGTTCAAGTGGCTAGAGACACATGAGGAAATGCTCGCCTTCACTAGCCATTAGAGACATGCAAATTAAAACTGCAATGAGATACTATCTCACCCCAGCGTTACTGGCAGGAATCAAAAACACTGGAAATAACAAATGTTGGAGAGGCTCAAGGGAGGTCGGAACTCTTATGCATCACTGGTAGGAATGCATAATGATACAACCATTTTGGAAAATGATATGGCACTTCCTTAGAAAGCTAGAAGTAGAAATACCATAGGATCCAGCAATCCCACTCCTAGGAATATATCCTAGAGAAATAAGAGCCGTCATATGAATAGACATATGCACACCCATGTTCATTGCAGCATTGTTCACAATAGCAAAAAGGTGGAAACAACCTAGATGTCCATCGACAGATGAATGGATAAACAAACTAAGGTACATACACACAGTGGAGTACTAGACACTGATAAAGAACAATGATGAATCTGTGAAGCATCTCATGACATGGATGAGACTAGAGGATGTTATGCTGAGTGAAATAAGTGAATAACAAAAGGACAAATATTGTATGAGGCCTCTAAGGTAAAAACTCATGAAAAAGTTTACACACAAAAAGTAACAATCTTTGTTGGTTACAAGGGATGGGAGGGTTGGGGGAAAATACTGACTAGACAATAGATAAGTGGTAACTTTGGTGAAGGCTAAGACAGTACACAATACAGGGGAAGCCAGTACAACTTGTACAAGGAGAGGTCATGGAAGCTCCATAGACACATCCAAACTCCCTGAGGGACTGAATTCCTGGGTGGAGGGCTGTGGGGACCATGATCTCAGGGAACATCCAGCTCAGTTGGCATAACACAGTTCATAAAGACAATGTTCTGTATTCCACCTTGGTGAGTAGCATCTGGGGTATAAAAGCTTGTGAGCAGCCATCTAAAATACTCCACTGGTCTCACTTCTTCGGGAGCAAGGGAGAATGAAGAGAACAGGATACAAGGAAAAGATTAGTCCAAAGGTCTAATGGGCCACGGCTACCAAGGCCTCCATCAGACTGAGTCCAGTATAGCTAGATGGTGCCTGGCTACCACCACTGACTGCTCTGACCGGGATCACAACAGAGGGTCCTGGACAGAGCTGGAGAAGGTTGTAGAACAAAATTCTAACAAAAGAAAAGACCAGATTTACTGGCCTGACAGAGATTGGAAAAATCACGAAAGTATGGCCCCCAGACTCCCTTATAGCTCATGGTGAAGTCACTCCTGAGGTTGGTTCACTGTTCATCCAGGGATTGGACAGCCCCATAAAACAAAACGGGACTAATGAGGCAAAGCAGTCCAGGGACAAGGACTAGAAGGCAGGAGGGGACAGGAAAGCTGGTGATAGGGAACCCTAGGTTGAGAAAGGACAATGTTGACATGTCGTTGGGTTGTTAACCATTGTCTTAGGGCAATATGTGTACTAACCGTTTAATGAGAAACTATTCTGTTTTGTAAACCTTCACCTAAAGTACAAAAAAAAAAAAGAATTATCTATGTGGGATCAAATTGACCATAGCAACTCAAGAGGTTTGATGGGAAGCCTAAGGGGCAGTGAGTTGAAGATAATGGTGATGGAATAATTTGGAAAAGGATAATGAGAATAGCAGCACAACTGGAAGAACGTAGTCGATGTTACCGAATTGTACATGTAGAAATTTTTGAAATGCTGTGTCTTTGGCTATGGATATTTTCACCAGAAAAAAAAGGTCCTCCAAGTTCGAGAAGGGAGAGTGTTGATGTGTCGTCGGGTTGTTAACCAATGTCAGAAAACAATAAGCATACTGACTGTGTAATGAGAAACTATTTGTTCTGTAAACCTTCACCTAAAGTACAATAAAAAAAATTAAAAAAAAATGCACTTAAACAGTATTCTTTGCGTTGGGGAGAGTGGGGGTGGGAGCATAGGATAAATAAATCAGATCAAACTTTATAAAAGATGCACCATATGTTACTTGGTCTGAAAATCTGTAACAGGGATAGAACACACAGCTTTAGAAATAGAATTTCTGTGTGGTCTTACAAATAATGGAAATTTGGCCTGCAATAACAGATGTAGTTTAAGTAATAAATCTCAAAGTGGGGTTTGAGAATCCATGTAACTATGCAAGAAACTGCAGTATTTCTTGATTGAAACTACATTTGTTTTTTACTCTTAGCCATCAAATTTCTTGAAGTTTGTTTTCTTATTCTCTGTTTAAACATATTTAATATGTTACAGATGATTTATAAAAATAATAGAATTATTCATATTCTCACTAAAAATTGTTAAAAACTCATTTTTTTTAAAGAAAATATTTCACTATGGAAGATTGAGTACACTAAACAGAAGAGTAATTTTCAAATTTCAATTGTAAAATTTGATTCCAACATAGAAATTTTGAATACAAGATGTGTATTTTTATACCTGAGTGGCTGTTATTTCAATTTGCTCTTCAAAACAAAATACAGAGGGTTATCAGAAATTTTTTTAGATTTCTGATTCCTCAGATATAAGTAACATTAAAAAAAAAAAAACTGAATTCAGATAACACTACATTTGTTTCAGATTTTGCCAATTCTTTAGTATTTAATAGGCAAATCAATATGAGAATAACTTTACAAATCAACCACGATACTGATGTAAAATCTGAACAAATGGAGAAATTAAAAATAAAAATAGTTGTCTAAAACTTATTTGTGGAATCCCTTTTTTTCTAGGCTTCTGGCAAAACAATAAATACAACAATAACGAAAACAACTTCTTACCTTCTCTGACAGCATTAAAGTTCACAGAAAAATGATGATATCAACCATACTTTTCTCATCTTAAATGTCAGAAGTTGACTTAAAATATACAGATATACATAGATATATACAACTATATATCTTAAGATAAACAGAAATACACATGTATGTATATATCTCATCACTTCTAATATCTACTTTTGAATCTGTATTTTTCTGCCTGTCCCCAACAGAAAGAGACCATTGAATACAGGCATACGAAGCTATTGTTATAGTGATGTGATATTAAAAAATTCCTAAAGGCTTCAAGCCTCTCAGAATACCTGCTTTTATCCACTAGCCAAAACCAGATATTTTTCTTTTCAAGCTGCATTAATTTAATTAAAGCCTTGTTCAAATAGGCATAGATATATTCTTGATATGTATTCTTTTTAGGCCAGTATTAATCATTTGCCCATTAACTTGAACATTTCTGATCTTATCTTAAAGGTTAAAGGCAGAAGGGTGTAGCTAATGGCCAGAGAAGTGTCAGAAGGAAAGCCACTAAGGCATGAAAGGAAAATAATATGAAAATATTGGAGGCTCCAAAACATATTTTACAATTTTTCCAAGGATTTATTTGGGTAAAAATTTGCAATTTTTGTCTAAATAAATAGTTAAGAATTGTCTTTATGAATGAAGAGAAGTTAAACATCACTATAGCTTAATTATGAGGGTCAATTATGAAATATTTTAACCCTGTGGTATCACATTTTATTTTTCTTGGAAGACTCAAAAGGGATTTTTGCAACAAGCATTTATATATTTTAATCCAAAGAGGGAATACAGGTAATTTAAAGTAACTTAGTGAAAAATGAGCAATAATTTAAAGATTGCAAATTATACATTGCCATGGTATAAGCCTCTTGTAATGCTTTCTGCTCCCTGCCCACTTCAGATATTATGTGGTATAGTGGAAAGAGCATGAGTTTTGAAGTCACGAGGTAAGTAAATCTCAGTTTTAATATTATGAACCTTAGCTTCCTTAGCTATTTATGAATTGTTTAATATAATTGATTATTTTGAGGGGTAAGTAAAATAAGCAACATAATGATGTACATATTCATAAATCTTATTTCCTCCTTGTATGTTTATCTTGTGACTTGCAACTCCAATTAATACTCATTAAATTCATTTCCACTCAGTACCTCATGGTATGAATCTGCCTAACAAGGGCAGAGAAAGTGGGAGGAGGACAAGCAGTTAACGGGCAAAAGCATCTGCATAAATGGCAGTTGCTTAAAATTCACACAATTTTGTTCAAAGAATATTTTCTTTTTTTCCTCTGTTCTTCGGGGTCTGAGAATCTTATTCTTAGTAAATTTCTATGTTAGAACATTATTTTCTTTTTCTTTTTTTAAAGGAAACAACACCCCTAACATTTATAAACTCCCAGATTCAGAGTATAAATAAATATAAAATAGAAGGGATTTCATCTTTCATCTTAATGCAACTTTTGGTCTCAGAGCTTTAATACCAATTTGTTGGAGCTCCCAAATGTTTACTGCCAGGATTGTCCTCTCCTCTGTACTCATGAGTCATATACACTTATCTACTTATCTGATGGATTTTTCCCTGCCCCAATTCACTTATTCCATAATCTTCTCCACAGGAAAAAAAAAAAAAAAAGATAATTCTATCCTTTCATTTGCTCAGGCCGAAAACATGATAATCATCATGAACTCTTCTCTTCATTTGCCCCATCAACTCCATAACAAAATCTTGCTAGCTTAGCCTTCACAATTTGATTATTTCTCTCCACCTTCACTTCTACCAAGCCTAACACAATTCTTTCCCGATTTATTTTAATAACATCATTGGTGTAGTTAGCTGCCCTCCAGCCATGCACCATGTAATATGACTGTTGTGATCCATAGGGTTTTCACTGGTTAATTTTTAAAAGTAGATTGCCAGCCCTGTTTTCCTAGTCCATCTTAGTCTGGAAGAGCTGCTGAAACCTGTTCAGCATCACAGCAACACACAAACCCTCAATGACAGATGGGTGGTGGCTATACTTAAGGTGTGTTAGCTGCGAACCCAGGTCAACTGCATGGAAAGCGAGAATTCTACCATTAAACCACTACTGCCCTCTTAATAATGGCGGCACAAAAGGTTAAGTGATGGACTACTAACTGAATTCATCCCGAAACGTCTTGGAAGACCGGCCTGTACATTTGCTTTTGAAAGATCACAGCCTTGAAAAACCTACAGTGCAGTTCTACTCTGCACACATGGGGTCTCCATGAGTCAGAACTCACTGGATGGTGACTAACAACTCCAGCAACAATTAGTTATTTTACTAGCATACACATATACTATTGTCCTTGCCCTCTTCAACTTTAAAAATATTATTAAAAATATAATATACATATACATATGCATATGCATAGACATAGACATATATGCACAAGGAGCCCTGATGGCTCAAGTGTTAAGCACTCTGCTGTTAACTGAAAGATGTGTGATTCAAATCCACCCAGAGGCTCAGAGTAGAAAGATATTTTCCTGTAAAGATTATAGCCAAGAAAACCCTATGGGGCAGTTCTACTCTGCCACATGAGGTCACTATGAGTTGGAACTGATTCGAGGACACACACACACACACACACACACACACACACACTATATATATACACACATACATATATATATATACCCAACCTGTTGTCTCTAGTAGTATATATATATATATATGCACATATATATATACATACACACACATACACAGGTATGCATGACTCACCCTCCATGTAGGCAAGGTCCCATGGCATATATGTCCGTGGTCCCATAAGGTTATCGCAATTAGAGAATGGCATGTAGCAGATATAGTTTGCTAAGTAGGGAGATCTGATCTGTCTCTCATGAGCTCTCAGGGCCAACCGAAGCCACTGGCCCACTCAGCCCCAGCGGCCAAGTTGTCTAGGCTGACTAGGTGGCAGTAGGAGAAGCACGAAAGGTGGCTGGGGGAGGAAGTGGAGGGAGGGTGGGTAGTTCTGGAAGAGTTTAAAGCCCATTAGGGGGGATAGGGAAGGCAGGCAGGGAAGAAGGAAGGGAAGGGAACCTGCAGCAAAGTCGGGCCAGGAGGCTTTGGCTGGACCGCATGTTCTCATCTGCCAGTGGGCAGACGGGCCAGGTCAAGCTCTCAGATACTGAGAGGTGACCATCCAGGATTAACCGCAGTAGAGCCAAAGTTTTTGGGCAGCCCCTAGGTGCAGCGGCAGTAGTGAGTCCCAAGTTAACCGGTGACTGTCCTGCATGCCTCTCTCCTGTATATAATATGGTGTTCACACAACATCCAAATTACATAACGTCTTATTTCACAGAATGTATCCTGGAAGTTAAGAGGTCCATACCTGTATATGTATTTCAGGTTAGTTATGCCACTCGCCTGTTCAATGGCTTCTAATCACAGGAAGAGTCGAAGTCCAAGTTCTCTTCTTTCCTACAACTTTCCCCCATCCTTTCTCTACTCCTCAGACATTGACTTCCTTTCTGTTCTTGAAACAGGCTAAACACATTTTCCCCTCAGGGGTTTTTGTCCTCCCCAGAGATCTGCTTGGCTTGCTCAATTTCTTCAGATGTCTGCTCAAAAGTAGCTTTGTGACAGAAGCCACACCACACGTCATTGTATAAGCAAAATCAACACATCCCACCATAATTACCCTTAATCTGGTTGATGTTTTTCTCCACAGCATTGATCACATTCTAACATATGATGTATTTAGCTATTACCTCTAATATTTGTCTTCTCAAGAGAATGTTTATTCCATGAAGTAAAGGCATTTCTTTCTGTTTTATTTACTGTTGTATCTCAAATGACTAGACTAGAACATAGCACCTATTAGGTGCTAAATAAATATTTATTGGGTATATTTGTTGAAATAATCAAATATTAACGTTTGTTAATTTGCAAATTAAGACTTTAAAAAACAAGACTAAAACATAGCTTACTTTACCCCTCCTAAAATTTAATGTAATATATTGGATGTTGTTACATACCATTATCTTTGGAACTATTTTCAATTTATTTCTTTTGTGATTTTATACTTCCAGTGATTTGAAATTTTAGGTAAAAATTATTTTACATATCTATTTCATATATGTACTGTTGAAAACTATATTCAAAATTTTATAAAATGTTACAAACACTCTGCTTGAATGTATTAAATAATGTAGAATTTTAATTTATATTCCATTGTTATTTTAATGTAGGAAATAATTTTATTAAATATGCAACATTGTATGTCCATATTTATGTCACTGTTGAAGATCGGTGTTTATAAAATTTGTGTTGATATTCTTAATCTTTTCCCAAAAATATTTAAATAAAAGTCTTTATTAAATCAGTTATTCCTCTTCACATTTTGAATCTAAGATAAAGGATGCTTACATTGCCTTAGAATCTGTAGCTATAACAGCAAAGTATTCTTTCGATCTTTTCATGCCCCATTTCTCATTTTTTGCAGTGTTTTCATTTTCTGGACTTCTAATTCAGGCAAATGGGCACTTCCTCTGTTGATTGTTTCTTCTTGTCTTCTGACATACTGGAGGCTCTTAATAAAAGGATATGCTGATTATTTTCACTAGAGGTAAAAAAAAAAAAAAAAAATTACAATTACTTAACTCCAAGGGCAGCCTTGGAGGTCAGTGGAACACAAAAACTTGAAATTTGTACTGTTTGTTTGTTTCAAAGTTCTTTTATGGATGATAAAACTTAAGAACACAGTGTGAAATACAGTTAAATGACCTGAGTGTTTACATTTATAAGATAATATCCAAAAGATTTCAAAAGCTCCTGGTAAATTTTCTACCCCCTCGGCTTTCAATATTGTTTGAAAACTAGGGTTTATACTTTAATATTAAAAATATAAGATTACTTAAGGAATGTCTTTGACTTGTAATCAAATATTATATACTTTGCTTTATTTTCATGTTAGTTCAATATTAGAAAGAATTACTGGTCATACAATATCGTATAAGCAAAATCACTCAGCATGATGTCTTCGAGCTCCATCAATATTGTAGCATGTTTCAAGATTTCTTTTCTACTACTGGCTGAGTAGTATTCCATTGCATGTAAGTACCATATTTTGTTTATCCATTCATCTGTTGATGGGCATTTGGTTTTTTTTCTACCTTTTGGCTATTGTCAATAGTGTTGCAATGAACATTGGTGTAGAAGTCTGTTTGAGTCTCTGCTTTCAAGTGTTTTGGGTATATACTTAGGAGTGGAATTGCTGGGTCATATGGAAGTTCTGCTTTTAGTTTTTTGAGGAATCACCCCACTGTTTTCCATAAAGGCTGTACCATTTTACACTCCTAGCAGCAATGAATAAGGGTTTCAATTTCCCCACATCATCACCACCATTTGTTGTTATTTTATGCTTTTTTTGAGCTTAGCCATCCTAGTGGGAGTGAAATAATATCTGTTTGTGGTTTTGATGGGCATCAAAGGACAACTATTGTATGACCTCACTTATATAAAAGGTAAGAACAGGCAAATGTATAGAGACTGAAGTTTATTAGTGTTTACCGGGGGCAGGTTGCTGTAAGTCAGAACTGACTCTATGACACCTAAGCACAACCACAACAGGAGGAAGGCGGAAAGGGTGGAGGTTGTTGCTTATGGAGTACTATGTTTTGATTTGTGGTGATGAAAAAATTGCATTGATTAAGGGTAGAGTTGCACAGCCGATTAATGTAATTGCTGTCAATAAGTTGTACACCTGTAAAAATTTGAACTGGTGGAAGTTCTGTGATGGATATATTTATTACAATGACTAAAAAAAAAAAAAAAAAGAAAAAAAGAGCAAATCCTAAGGCTGCGTAAGTACAACAAAAAACCCCATGGGATTTGGTTCCTTGGTTTGGAGGTTTAGGATCATGGTTTCATGAGATATCTCAGTTAATTGGCCTGATAACGTGTTTAGTGCTTCTGTTCTATCTCCTAATTCACTATGTAGTGTCTGGGATCCTACAAGCTTGCAAGTGGCCCTCCAAGGCACAACAGTTTGTCTCTATATGCTTGGAGCAACAGAGGAAGGAGGAGAGTCAGGAAGAGAAGGAGGAAATGGAATGTGTGGCTGTCATGGATTGAGTGTCCCCCAAAAATGTCTGTATCAATTTGGCTAGGCCATGATTCCCAGTATTGTGTGGTGGTCCTCCACTTTGTGATTGTAATTTTATGTTAAAGAGGATTAGAGTGGGATTGTAACACCACCCTTGCCCAGGTCACATCCTTGATCCAAGGTAAAGGGAGTTTCCCTAGGGTGTGGCCTGCACCACCTTTTATCTTACAAGAGATAAAAGGAAAGGGAAGCAAGCAGAGAATTAGGAACCTCCTACCACCAAGAAAGCAGTGCCAGAAGCAGAGAGTGCCTTTTGGACCCAGGGTTCCTGCACAGAAAGGCTCTTAGTCCAGGAGAAGATTGACGATAAGGACCTTCCTCCAGAGCCTACAGAGAAAGCCTTCCCCTGGAGCTGATGCCCTGAATTTGGACTTCTAGCCTACCAGACTGTGAGATAATAAATTTCTCTTTGTTAAAGACATCCACTTGTGGTATCTCTGTTAAGCAGCACTAGATTACTAAGACAATGGCTAATTGCCTCTATGAACAATTGTCTCCTTTGCCATGAGTCTAGAAGAACTGGATGATGCCCGGCTACCATTACTGAATATTCTGGTCAAAGATTCTATAGAAGAATTCTGATCAAAAGGGAAGAAATGCAGAACACAATTTCAAATTCTCATGGAATCCAGCCTTTCTGGAGCCATGGAGGCTGGATGAATTCCTTAAACTATTGCCCTGAGATAATATTTAAATCTTGAACCTCAAACCAAAAATACCCCCTGAAGTCTTAAAGCGAAATGATAGTTTAGCTTAACCACTAACTAATTTCTGCCTCGAGCATTATGTTTTTTTAAGATCTATCTATATGGGATCGAACTGACAACAGTAACTTAAAAGATTAGATAGGAAACTTACAGGGCAGTGAATTTATGCTAATGAGGGAGAAACAACTCAGAAAAAGAGAATCAGTGACATCACATGGGGAGTGCAGATGCACCCCCTGACACTGTCAGAGGGGGTGACACCAAAATGACCCCAGGGTCCATGGGAGGCCAGTCCTATTGGGGGACAGGCCACCAAGACACTGCTGTCACCAGGGATGATGTCACTCCCCCACCCCCCATTGCACTCCAGTCATTGCTTTGGCAGCTGGGTTGCAGAGCTTGCCACTGGGTGGAGAGGAAGGTCTTTACCTTGGCTAAGGGGAGATGGGAGGAGCTGCGGGAGGAGCCATGGGTGGTGGGGCTGCATGGAGCTGGGCCTTGTGTTTGGGGATGGGGGAGGGGTCGGGGAAGTTCGCTGGCTGGCCCTGCCTACTACAGGGGTGGTTAACACCATGAGTAACTGCACTGAGTGACACCAACCCCTGAGTGATGCCACTGGTGACTGGTGAGAATGGTTGTACAACTCGAGGAACGTTATCAGTGTCACTGAAATGTACATGTGGAACTTGGATTGGTGTGTTTTCACCATGTATATTCTCTATGACAACAACAAAATATAAAATAAACTATAAAAAAGTTAAAAAAAGAATCACTGACTCTTAGCTTAGATCAAAGAGATTAAAAAAAAAAATCTGACATCTTATTTTGGTCACCTGGGTAATTTTTAGTAGGGTTCTATGATAAGGTAAATTTTAGAATAATCTTTATCTTGAAGATCTTTGTGTTGTTAAAATTACTACTTTTCTTACAGTATTTCTTACTGCCAAGACATGAGGGATTAGTAGGACCGTGAATTTTTGTTTCATTATTATTTTCTTTAGTTTTTTCTTCTCCAGTGATGTTTCTCAGCATATTTGAAAATTCCCCTAATTTTTAAACCATCTATGCTAAAGACTCTAATAAATTATTATGCTGTAAAATGAAATCACATGTTGAGTGAAAAATTTTCTCTGTTTATTAATAGCTTTTATTAGAGATATATAGTTTATAAGGAGTATCTCCTGAATGCAGCAGAACTTTTCTTGCCCCACACTCTATAACTAAAAACAGCATTTTCAAAGGCAAATATATACCATTGTTCAGTGTAATGAATATATGACTGACAACTCACAAGACAAATTGTATGAAAAACGAAATCATTTATGGCATTTTCGATTGTAGCTAATGAGACCTCAGATATATATAGTAGCATCCAATTAGCTCTATCATTGGTAGTGTCAATGAAAACTCTAATGTGACAGAAAAACTCTTAAACAAGGTGTCCATTACAAGTACAACTTAGTTCTGTGCTGACTCATGTCTTGAAATTGTAATATAAAGCTGGTAAAAATTAACACGTGACTACTGAGAGTGCTTTAAAATGGTCAGAGCTAATGTTGGAATTGTTACAAAATTTAAACTAAGGTAGAAGAAAACATTTTTAAGGGCATGAAACTTAAGTCAGTCCCTTGTGTGAATACTCTAACATTGGTCTGTATAAAATATTAAAAGGAAACATATTTTGATTTTAATAATTAAATCTCTAAACTTTGTTCCCTCTTATGGCCAATCCACATGCAGTTCAGTCCTTTGCTAGATGAGTTGACTGAACAATAGCATAGTATGCCCTACTTTGAGGTTAAGAGGCTTAGATATGGCATGTTCTGAAGAGAATTTTGAAGTTTTAAGAAATCAGCTCTTATTGAATAATCATGAGTGAAGACTGGATCAAAGACATGAACTTTTTGACTGACATTGTAACCTATTACAGAATTCCAATATTCTTTTTTTATTTTTCTGTCCACTCAAAAGTAGTCACAAAAATATATGTCACAAAAGGACAAAATCGTATGACCTCACACAAAAAGGCAAGTGTATAGAAAACAAATTTTATTAGTAGTTATCAGGGGCCAGAAGAAGGGGTGAAAACGAGGGATAACGGTGATGGAAAAATCACATTGATTAAGGGTACGGTTGCACAGTCAGTTATTGTAATCGCTGTCAATAAGTTGAACACCTGTAAAAAATTGAATTGGAAAACATTTTGGGATAGATGTATTTACAACAATGCCAAGAAAACAAAACAAAACAAAAAACAAAATAGAGTAGCTACTGAAGCTGCTTATGTACAACCAAAAACCTCATGGGATTCGGTGCCTTGTTTTGGAGGTTTAGGATCATGGTTTCAGGAGACTTCCCAGTTAGTTGGCCTAATAACGCATTAGTGCTTCTGTTCTACCTCCTACTTTGTTGTGTAGTGCCTCAGGCCTTAAAAGCTAGCAAGTGGCCATCCAAGGCACAACAATGGGTCACTATTCACCTCGAACAACAAAGGATGAAGAAAAATCAAAAATAGGAAGAGGATATGGAATGTGTGGCTAATTGCCTCCTTGAACAAGTGCCTTCTTTGTTATAAAACCACAAGAACTGGAGGGTGTCTGGCTACTATTACCGAATATTTTGATCAAGATTATATAGAAAAATCTTGATTAAAAAGGAGAACATACAGAACAGAATTTCAAATTCTCGTGGAACCTAGGCTTTCTGGAGCCATGGAGCGTAGATGAACCTCTGAAACTATGGCCCTGAGATAATCTTTAAAACTTAAACCAAAAATATACCTTAAAGTCATTTTAAAACCAAACAATAGTTTAGCTTAACTAGTAAAAAAGGTCTGCCTTGAGCATAATTCTCTTTTAAGAACTATCTATATGGGATCATACTGACAACAGCAACTTGAAAGATTAGACAGGAACCTTATGGGGAGTTTATGTTAATAATGGAGGAACAACTCAGAAAAGAAGGTGAGAATGGTTGCACAAATCATAGAATGTAATAAATGACACTAAATTGTACCTGTAAAAACTTTGAATTGGTGTATGTTTTGCTGTGTATATTCTCAACAACAACAAAATAAATTTAGAAAAAAAAAAAGAACTCAAGAGACAATCAAAATGGAATTAATAAAAATGCTCGCATATTGTGAAAAACTCAATCAATGTCACTGAATAATCTGTGTAGAAATTGTTAAACGGAAATCTAATTTGTTGCTTATATGCTCACCAAAAACACAGTAAAATATTGTATATATATGCTAGAATTTTTTCTAAATAAATAGCATCTTTCTGAAACTTTATTTCTTATATTGAAATAACTTTCATCAAATCAAAATAAGGACAAAATTAGATTCCAAAGTAGTGGTGGTTGAAATTTACCACTTTTTCCCTACACCATCTACCCTCAAAACAAAACTGTAATTGTTCAGTCTGTCAATATTGGAAATTTGAAAAAAGAGCTATAGATACAAAGTTACTCAGCTACACTTCAAATCATACACTGAGTTTTTCTAAAAAAAATTGTTTCAAATATTCAAATAAAAATAATTACATCAATATTTTGAATTACCTATATTTCTAAACTACTGCTTACTGGTAGAAAAAATAAATAAAATTATTTTTATCCAGTTAAAAGATTAAAGGATTTACTACAGACCAGATACTATTCTTGTTATTTGCATGTGCTATCGTATTTAACCTCATAACAACCATATGAGGTAGATATTATTACCACCATTTTATCTATAAGGGAACTGAACCTCACTTTAAATACTTAACCTGTGATTACCACAAGTAAGTGGTAGGTTTCTAATTGGAAACTAGACAATCTGTTTCTAGGATCCAAGCTCTTAGCTAGTATACTATATATCTGCACTCCCAATAAAATTAATCAGGTCTGGGTCCAAATTAAAGTTCAAATGAATTACTAAAATTACATTTCAATGGTGAATGTCAAGGCAGTCTCCACTATTACATATTACTTTTCTACACAGAAATTCAATTGATTTTTAATACCTATTTGAGCGTAAGCATATGATAGGTCACTTTAGACATTTGTTTTTGTGATTATTGTCCTAAAACATGATGATACTATGTTTGCAATAAAATTATGACCCTTCTTTGTTGTTTCTGCACATTTATACCCTATACCTTTCCAAAAGAAAGATAATTACCCTTAATACCTGGAGCTGACTTGTCCCAAATTTCTTCTCCTCTCTATATGGCTGCGCTTCCTATGTCTGAGTTTGCTGGAGTATGAAATGCTCAATTATGTATATATATAAAAGAATAAAAAAATAAAAATTTGCTCTCATATAGAACGTTTGCTATTTGGACTTCTAGGTGACTATACTTGAAAAGAAATTGTAATGTTACTTGAACTGACACTGGAAACAAAAAGTTCCATAGGTAGGTGAGTATGTGTTCTCACTGATGTGTCAAAACATCAGTGTATTATAATTAAATGTTCACTTATTTTCCTATGTATTTTTCACAATTGATTATATAAAATATATTAATAACACATATAATATATCCATAACTAACTTTATTATATAATATATATATTTTTTCAGTACTGTTACGAGAGGTATAATATCTGACTATATATATATCTATCATATTTTCACACAAATAATGCACGCCTTCT
>NW_004444031.1:1943102-2007250 GCF_000243295.1 Trichechus manatus latirostris
TATTTCAAATGATTATTGTTATAATCTAAGAAATGTGAAAGAATTTGAATTTTATCTATAAAATCCATTGCCATCAAGAAGATTCCTACTCAGAACAACTCATAGGACAGACTAGAACTGCCTTATAGGGTTTCCAAGGAGCAATTTGTGGATTAGAAATGCTAACCTTTTGGTTAGCAGCTGAGCTCTTAACCACTGAGCCATCTAGGTTTATTACATTGCACATATTCCTTACTTTATATTTTTCTAATAATTTACTGCAAAAATCAATGATATCTTTTGGTCCTCTCCCATGTTGCATATAACACCTTTATGCTTTAATCCCTTCTCACTCCACAGCTCTCCTGACCTTTATTCTTCATTATGATATAATTATTTCTACTTGTTTCTCATAGCAAAGTAATATAGGCTGCCTATTGTGTTTTGTAGTTGATGTTCATTGTTCTAGTCCATAAACATTCCTCTCAACTGCTAAAAATAATTTAATATTAAAGACAGTTTAGGAGGTTAATATGATTTTCATTCATATTTTACACACATTATATTTATGTGGGAAATTTAGAAATGGCATCAGGCACCTCTATTCAGACACTGATAGAAATATCCACATATTTTAAGAGCTATAAAGTAATCATGTACAATATTATAAGTTAGATAGAAAGAAGGAAATATAATGCAAACTATGTGTTTTTATTTATGATTGTAATTTTCTAATGAGGAACAATACAATATTGTTTCCTAAAAAGATTTCATATATAATGATTGAAAGTTCGCTATTTGAACAATTGTCTTGAATTTCTGTATTTTCAACCTGTTTGAATTTTATCTATGTGAAATCTCAAATTGCCTTCTGTTCCTGATATGAAGTTTCCAGGCACAGTATATTGTGATCAGGTTTTATCACCATTGACCACACATCAAATCAATTTAGCACATATATTTTTGAGTTATTCATCTGTGGCAGTGCTATACTGTGTGAAATGATATAAAAATATGTCCATGGCTTTCACACTCAAAGAGTGAACAAACTAAAAAGGACTCATTCATGAAAACTAGTAACTCTAAAGTGCTATCTATACTGCATGTTAAAAAATTGTCGATAAGTAGCACTAAATGTCATCAAAGCAAGCTTAACCATTAACTTTCTGCCTATGGAATTTTTCCTACCTCAGTTACACATATTACTATGTCTGTGCTTCCTTTCACTTTATTTTGGGTCACATAAAGTGAGTTTTCAGTCCTAGATGTGCCACCATTTCAAGTCCTGACTCTTCAGTTAACTGTCGATCACTTTAACCACTGTGCCACCAGGGCTTCTTAATGATACATAAGTGAAGTTAAAATCTAAATTCCTTTAAATCAGTGAGTTTTTACTACTATGAATTGCTCATTATAATAGTACTAATAAAACCCACTGCCGTCGAGTCAATTCTGACTCATAGCTACCCTGAAGGACAGAGTAGAACTGCCTCATACGGTTTCCAAGGAGTGCCTGGTGGATTCAAACTGCCAACCTTTTGGTTAGCAGTCATAGCTCTTAACTATTATGCCACCAGGGTTTCCAGTACTAATACGGTTCTCCATAAAGACAATGAAAGAACAGAACTACAGCTGACAGATAATTCTATTTTTAAAATCAAACAGCCAACATTATTTACTGTGTCCTAAACACAACACATAATATCTGATTAATTTATCTTCACAACAACCCTTGTCACAGGTGTATTTATTTTATTGATTATCTTTGTTGCATTATCAATAATTCCAAAACATAGTAGGATAAATACAACAACCATTTGTTTAAATCACAATATGGGGGTGGGGGGAGAACAACTTAGGCTGGGATCAGTTGGACAGGTCTTCCACTCTTTGACGATGAGCTCACTCATGTCTTCAGTCAGTTGTTAGTGGCACTTTTCTGAGGTTAAATGACTCTTAGTTGTGATGATAGAAATGAAGGGACTATATGTCTCTCATCATTGAATAGGTTTAGATTGGATTTTTCATATCGTATTAGTGGCAGGGGTCTTAAGAGCAGCAGGTTTACCAGAAAGTGCAAGCCCTTTCCAGATCTTTCCTTATGATAAATTTGCAAAATATCCCATCAAGCAGAGCAAGTCACAAGGCCAGCCCAGATTTAAGGGATGGAGGAAAAATATACTACCTGATGTGAGGGGTTAGAATATACAACAGCAGTATTTGTAATCTATAGCAATTATTATTCCTCTTTTATGATGAGAAGATAGAAGCTTAGAGAGATTGAGTAACTCACAAAGATGTATGGCTAGTTAGCGGCAGAGCTAGGATACTAATCTAGTTTTGATTGTCTACAAATTGCCCTCTTAATGACCAAAAAGGACAAAATATTTGTCACTCTTGTCATCTGGGTGGTTAACAGAAAACAATTGTTGAAAGTGTCAATTTTCCAGCAATAAAATAATAAAATATCATAAAATACAGGTAATAGAGTACCACCTAGACTTACTATTATAACAGTATTAATATATTTACGAGTTATTGTATATACAAGCATAATATTTATATGTATATTTGTATATATGTATATGTATTTAAGTTATATACAATCATACAAGTATTAATAAAATAGTAAAGAAAAAGAAATAAAGTAAAATATAATTGTTATTTAGCTCTTATAAATAAATTAAATTATGTTAAATATATTAGTATATGCATGTATGCATGTTTGGGGCCTTGATGGCGCAGTAGTTAAGCGTTTGGCTGTTAACCAAAAGGTCAGCAGTTTGAATCCACCAGCCCCAACTGCTCCTTGGAAACCCTATGGAGCAGTTCTACTCTGTCCTATAGGGTTGCTATGAGTTAGAATTGTCTCTACGGCATGTTTTTTTTTTTTAGTATATATGTTTGTATGCACACACATGTACAGACATGTATCTATATACATATTTATTACAAGGGACTGTTTTGCACAATTGTGGGGTCATGGGGGCTGGTTAAGCAAGCCTGTGGTTGAGAGCACAGAGCTAAAAGTGAAAACCATGACTAGGATGGACTTCACGGGCATGGGCCTAACCATGGACTTGTGAAAAGAGGAGGCAGGGCCAACTCTCTTTTAAAGGCATTCCCATTAATTAAGTCAGACCCACCCAGGATTAATTTAACTTTAATTAACTTAGAGTCAACTGTTTAAGGACTTTACATCAGTAAAACTCTCACAACAGAACCTAGACTAGTGTGTCATCGAATGATGGAGCAACTGAGAGAAGGTGTGCGTATGCTGTAAAATAGCTGTTATCTCCCTTTGTCCTCCAACTCTCAAGAGAATATCTTTTGTAGCCCAACCTATGCAAAAATACTTAAAAGAGAATTCTGGAGTATGTAGTTCAGCCTAGCCATGTTGACGTGTCACAAAGCCACACTCCACCTCTTGGCAGTTTGGCACTCCTACATATCTCCTTAAACCATACTTAATCTCCAAATAAAGACTATGATAAAGTCATACTCTGCCTGAAATGACAAAGCTACCCCACACACAATCTAAAACACTCTAACATTTTACCCAGAAGAAGATATAAAGTTCTTGGATCATGTTCACTCTTCTCCTTTGAACTGTAACTAAACGGTACTAAATACTTAACTGTAACTAAAATCTATATTAACACATGTTATATTAGGTGACAAGGGAATTTGAGAGGGAAGAAAACCAAAACAATTGAAATATATTGACACATATACTTGCATATATATTTGACATGTATTTCTACTATTGGTCATGTGACTGTAGTTGGTATTTGGAACTACTTTGTTCCACTCCCCATTCCACATTTATTTTGCCCTCAGCAAGCACTTCCACTGGTCACGGTTATTTGCCTGGTTGGGTGACCCAAACATTCATTCTGGACGGGTCTGGTCTGTTAACAGTTCTACCTAAAATGGGCTGTTGTAATTTCCACCGAGTTTAATCATAAGGCATAGTAATAATCAGAAATGCCTTAAGGGATCTCCTAGATTCCAGTCATACTCTTACTTACCTCCAATGTGCAGTAGCAGCCAAAATTCCTCTAGGTTATCAGGATAATCACTCAGTCAGTGCAGTAACCCATTCTTTTCCTATTAATTCAGAGGCATGTGGAGGCCAACATGAACAGTTACTTACTTTGAGCTTTCAGTTCAATGGAATCATTGTGATATCTCTTGATGGAATCTTTCCTCCATTTGGAGCTAAGTCCTCTAACCAGCAGAGCCTAAAGCATTTTGCAAAACAAGCACAAATTTTGCCTGTGGATCACTAAGAATAATAGTGAGAAAAACCCTAAGCAAACCCGTTGTGATCCTACAGAACAGAGTAGAACTACAATGTAGGGTTTCCAAGGAGCAGCTGGTGAGTTCAAACTGATGATCTTTTGATTAGCAGCCAAGCTCTTAACCACTGTGCCACCAGGGCTTCTATTGGACTGTTAATTAGAACATCGTCCCAGCCATGCACGGTATTGCCACCTAGCTTATATTGTATCTGAGTGTACAAAAGATCATTCCACCATTTTAGCAAGCAACTGCTTCAGGATGATGAGGAACATAATAAGACTAATGAATTTCATGAACATGTTTTCTTGGTCAGAAGTGATACTGTGTAGAATACCATGTCAGCAGAAATGGCAGTCATGAGAGTTTTGGCAGAAGAGTGATGAAGCAAGGCAAAACCTTACCTAGAGTAAGTGTTTATTCCAATAAAATAAAGTGCTACCCGTCCCATAATGAAAGTACTCTAATGTAGTCAGCCTGCCACCTGATAACCCTAGGAAACTGTGCCATCTCAGGTCTATATTTTTGGAAAAGTAGGCTTTCCACATGGGCTGTAGTCAGATTAGCCATGGTAAGTGGAAGTGAATATTGCTAAGCTTGTGTATAACTTCCATTCATGGCATGAATGCCACATTGTTTATGAGCCATTGGGCAATGGCAATAATGGATGGGGAAAGATGTTGACTGTTATCCCCAGAATGTGTTATCTTATCCTCATGATTGTTAAAATCATCCTCTGCTGAGGTCATGTTTTGGTGAGCATTCACATAGAACTCAAATACTTCACATTCTGTGCCCATTCAGAAAGGCCTATCTACATATCTTTCCCAAGACTTCTTTGTCACCAATTATACAATTGTGTGCTTCACATTTCCCTGGCCATTTGTCATACCATTGGCCACATTTCATGAATTGACATACACTTGGCAATCGATGTCCAAGTAATGTCTCTTCTTCCTGACAAATATGAACAAACACTGATTGAATTTCTGCCCATTGAGAGTATTTCCCTTTACCACTGTCCTTCAGGGGGTTCCCAGAAAGGGACTGCACTGCTGCAGCTATCAACTTTTGGGTGGCACATGCGTATGGTAAAGAACTGTCTAGAAACCACACTCAAGTGTTTTCTTCCTCAGTCAACTGGTTGTTGAAAACTTTCAATGAAACCATACGCGCAGGGCGAGAGAGAAAAAGGAATGTAGCAAAGTAAGAGCCATGGGCATTTGGGCCACTTTCTCATGCAACTTACTCTTCTTCAGGACCTGCTCAAGCTCAGTCTCATATATATCACTTCAATTTGATGAAAGAGTGCTGCTGTGCATGCCAAACTTTATCATTTGGGGTTGGAAAGCTCCAAGTTCATCATGGGCAATTCAGGCCGAATGAACTTGGTGGCCTATGGTTAAGCATTCAGTCTTTATTACGGCTCAGTAGCAAGCCAATAACTGTTCCTGAAAAGGTTATCTGCACAGGATAAAAGGGCTTTTCTCTAAAATCCCAAGGGTCTGAGTTGTGAATCACCTATAGAAACCTGCCAAAGGGTTCAAACAGTGTCTCTATTTGCCAGTAACTTGTCAAGCTGGCTCATATAGCCCAAGTGGCAGAACAACTTCAGCTAGTGACCAAGGACTTCCTGTCTGCTTTGTCATCTTCCCTTCCTGATTGTCTACGTATTGACAATAATCTTCATCCCAGCGATGACTATGCCTTCAAAGTTAATGTGTATTTCTTTAATGATGTGAGTAGAAAGAAAATATTAAATGTTTCTACATCTTATTAAATTATATACTTATCTCTTCCTTTCCTACACAGAGTAGTCCTAAAGTACAGGAGTGTGTCTTTTATGAAAAAGAAAAAGTTATAAAAAAAATTCATTATATGTTACAAACATCTAACACTAATGCCTTTTGTATAGTAGGTGTTTTCAATAAATGCATTGAATTTATCTGAATTTAATATACATTTCTAGTAGTAATAGTTATCTGCAAAGATACACAGATGTGCTCAGGTTTGTGCACACACACTTACGCACAGTAATTCATGTACACAGAGTGCTGAAGGAAGAATTCTCTGATTAAAAGCTATTCATTTAATCTCTACAAATGAAACTGTCCAATACTCTTTTGGTCAAGTCCCTAAAAATCGAAGATTTTCTAATTCATTTTATCTTAACCCATTTTATGTCTACTTATCTATACATCTCCTTTTAAACTGTTACTCTGCCTACTTATCATTAACCACACTTAATAAATCATACATAGATATTATGTCCTAATTGAACTAAGGTCATCTCAAAACCTCAAGGTTATACATTAGCAGTTTCTCATGAACATATTTTAGATGATTAATATAATTAGCCTGTGTAATTATGGGATTGATACATTCACAGATTGGTCCAATTAGCCTTTGAACAGACTGATGCCTCAATAGAAGAGCTAATAAATTCTCTGGCTGATCTCCATGCTCACACACTGTGCAAAGGGCTAAAATTTAGCCTATCGATTTTTAATAATCATGTTGCCATATTAAGGATTTATCCCTCCAGGATTCTTGATTCTTTTTGTTTTCATATATTTTTGTGATATTTATGATAATAATCAGAATGGATTTTTTTCATTTATTTGCACATAGATTAGTGTCTTTAGAGGGATTCTGTGAAACTGTCTCTATGCCATGAATGAATAATTCTAGAAAACCTAGAAATATTGCATAAAATATATTAAATTAACCATCTAGTAACTCTATGTAGAATTTACCTACAAACTTTCTTTGCTTTGATATTGTTGACTTTCCTATAATATTCATTTTTGTCTAATTTTATTTATGGCTTGCATAATAGATAAAAGTGTTTTTAAAAGAGACGTGTATGATAAAAATACCAAAAAACTTTATATCAAATGATAATATATTAATATTAACAAAAATAATAGTAAATGTATCTAACTTCTGGTAGTGTTTTTATTCCACAGAGTAAATCTACAGTTACTTTATTTGCAGTTGTTGTAATTGAATTTTTAAAATTTTTAGCTATAATATACGTGGAAATCTCCTTGACAATAAGTTAAGGCCGATTACTGTGTTAAATCCATGGATGCATAGCACTCAGCTCAGGCGGTAAATGAAAACTATTAAAGTGTAACTTTCTAATTATAGTGCAAAAGCTAGGGAGTGAGCAGAGCTCATTTACCACGTTGTGAGTAATACAGATTTTGTTCACCCCTATGTCCCTTTAAACCAAACTAAACTTGTATTCAGAAGATACTCCCCCATGACAACTTATATAAACTCCTTGAATTATGTATTTGCATTCAGAAACTATTGATCAGTTGTAAGTCATATACTGTTTCATCAGAAACAATATTTTATTTTGATACTATGATAGTGTGTATCTTCAACTGTAGAAATAATTCTTAGTATTCTGATGGCATGTTTAATAGATTTTCTATTAGTAATTTACCATTCTCATAGATACATTATTATCACCAAAAGCCTTTATTTTGCTTATTATTGTTGTCAGCTGCCTTTCAGTAAACCTCTGATTCATGGTGACCCCATGCACAATGGGATCAGACTATTGTGATCCATAGGGTTTTCACTGACTGATTTTTCTGAAGTAGATCACCAGACCTTTCTTCTTACTCTGTCTTAGTTTGTCTTAGCGTTAAAATAAAGCAGTTTTGTAGGTAGGTGGTGGCTGCACATGAGTTGCATTGGCCGGGAATCGAACCTGCACGGAGGACGAGAATTCTGCCATTGAACTACTTAGCATTGCCCCCATTGGTAAGTTAGCACCACCCAATTAAGAAATCATGTAACCTACTCCAACTCTCTGAAAAACAGTAAGGAATGGGACTAAAGAGCAGAAGTTTTAAAGATAGTTCATAGAAAGAAATATCAGATATGGTTAATAATCATTGTCCTTTCAGCCACTTAAAGTACTATTAATTGCCACAAGCTCTGCTTTCCATTTCTGATCATTTATGTTGTCATTGTTTTTGTTGCTTTTATGACTCCTGTATTTTTTATCCTTATGAGTTTATGCTTTTAATAAATCACCTTGTGTTCATTACATTAAGATATAGGGGGAAGTGTAGCAAAATGCACGTATGTTATCTGCCATCTTTAACTGGAAATCCTACTTATGTTCCCTATTCTGATGTGTTATAAAAAGTACTGACTAAGCCTTTAACTGGAAATATTTCCATAAAATAGAAAATAACCTTTTTATGTGATGTCCTTCAATCTTTTAGTCTTACATCATCTAGCCCCCCAAAAGTAAAATAGGCTATTATTTACCGCATAAATAAGTTGGCTATACATCTCCATTCTACCTAAATTACTTAACAAAGTTAAAAGTTGTTGTTGAGAAAACTGTAACGGCTGATATTAATTTGTGATGGTGAGGTAGCAGAATGTGTAATTTGTTTTGCATAGCCCAAGCATTCTTGTAAGTAATGAAGAACTGTGTTAATAGCAAAGTCAGCATAACTGATACTGTAGTCAGAGAATGAAGAAATTTATGTATCATCAACTTATCATTTTGATAAAGTGGATTTTCCCCTATCAGGGACATTTAAATGCCATAGTAAAATAGGGCATAGAAGGATCCATTATATACTCTAGTTTTCCTCAAATTATACTATCATAAAATTGAGGTATCTGATGGGACTAAATCCATTTACATGGTACAGTAATAATGAGAAATAATCAGGTTAAAAAAAGATTATAATGAAAGTTATTTTAAATATCAATATAGGTTTTAAGATGAATGTAGAAATTTTAAAGTTTATTTACAATATTTAACGATGAAGTGTTACAATTTTACTTCCAAAGTTTTACTGAGTAAGCCTCAATAATGAATTCCAATTTGCTGTGAGACCTTGTAAACAACCTCTACAAATTTGTTCCCTGTTTTTGTCATTTGTAAAGTAGGGCATTTGAACTAGATAGTATTAAATTAATATTAAACAAATAGATCAGAATTCATGAATAATTGAATAATACAATTATCAAATGAATGTTAATGATAGCTAAAAGCTTAAGTCTCTTCCCTATATGTTTTTCATAGCACTTGAATCTCCAGTGGTTATCAAACCCAAAGTGAGAGATTCACCAATTATGTGGCTCTTTCTAAACATTATGTATAAGTACATTTCTTTTTATTCATTCTCATTGTAATTTTTCCCAATAAACCAAAAAAAAAAAAAAATATAATAGCTGTTCAGTTGATTTTGATTCATACCGACCATATAGGACAGAGTAAAACTGCCCCATAAGGTTTCCAAGGAGCGGTTGGTGAATTTGAACTGCTGATCTTTTGGTCAGCAGCCGAGGTTTTAACCATTGCACCACCAGGGCTCCGAGAGAAAAGAAATAAAATATATATCATAGAAATAGTTAAGCATTAGAGGATGAAACTTATGATTCAGTGTACATACTAGTGTAAAAGATTATACTAATTAAAGAATACTGTTATATTAACATTATAAATATCCTCACAACAAAATAAATTGTAGAAAAAATACATTAACCTGAAAAGGCTATGAGAATTATCTTCTTTGTATATAACTAAAAAATATTAGTGTCAAAGATATATACTAACTATCTAAACATAAATAAGAAAAAGGTCTATGATCCAGTTGATAAAGTCAATGGGCTGGAAAAGGTCCATAGAAGAGATAATATGAATAATCATTAAAAAAATGAAAGGATGACTAAAAGGCAGGTGGGGACAGGAAAGCTGATGATAGGGAACCCAAAGTTGAGAAGGGTCAGTGTTGACATGTCGTGGGGTTGTTAACCATTGTCATAGGGCAATATGTGTACTAACTGTTTAATGAGAAACTATTTGTTCTGTAAACCTTCATCTAAAGTACAAAAAAAAAAAAAAAAGAATTATCTATGTGAGATCAAATTGACAACAGCAACTCAAAAGGTTTGATGGGAAGCCTAAGTGACAGTGAGTTGAAGATAATTGTGACGGAATAATTTGGAAAAGGATAGTGAGAATAGCAGTACAACTGGAAGAATGTAATTGATGTCACTGAATTGTACATGTAGAAATTTTTGAAATAGTGTATCTTTGGCTATGTGTATTTTCACCGAAAAAAAAAAGGTCCTCCAAGGTTGAGAAGGGAAAGTGTTGACATGTCGTGGGGTTGTTAACCAATGTCATAAAACAATACGTGTACTGACTGTTTAATGAGAAATTATTTGTTCTGTAAACCTTCATCTAAAGTACAATTAAAAAATTAAATAAAAAAAGAAAGGATGATCAATCTCATTGATAATCAGAAAAGTTCAAACTAAAGCTTTATGGGATACCATTACATATATATAATATTGGTTTAAAATAAAAAGTCTGACAATATTAAGTGTTGATGAGGATGTAAAGCAAAGGGAACTCTGATACACAGCTGCATATAAACAGCAAATTTTTATAGTACTTTTGGGTCACATTTCGGCATTATCTAGTGAGATTGGATCTGAAAATTCAATTTACAGGCATACACTTTAGAATAAATTTTATACAAAGAAATTAAGTGCAAGAATGTTCATGAAAGCAACTTATGGAAAAATAAAAGCAACATATATGTACATCAGTCATAAAATGGATACCCACCTGTCTTTGTTATCTAGTGTTGTCATAGCAGAAATACCATAAGTGGATGGCTTTAACAAAGAAAATTTATTCTCTCACAGTCTAGGCAGCTTGAAGTCCAAATTTGTGGTGCCTGCTCCAGGGGAACTCTTCCTTTCTCTGTCAGTTCTGGAGGAAGGTCCTTGTCACCAATATTCCCTTGGCCTAGGAGCTTCTCTGCACAGGAAACTCCGGTCCAAAGGACGTGCTGTGCTCCCGGCGCTGCTTGCTTGGTAGTATGAGGTCCCCTGTCTTTCTGCTCACTACTCTCTTTTGTATCTCAAAAGAGTGGCTTAAGACACAACCTAATCTTGTAGATTGAGTCCTGCCTTGTTAACGTAACTGCTGCTAATTCCATGTCATTAACATCATAGGGATAGGATTTCAACACATAGAAAAATCACAGATGACAAAATAATGGACAATCACACAATACTGGGAATCATGCTCTAGGCAAATTGATATACATATTTTGGGGGGACACAGTTCAATCCACAACACTACCTTAATATGCAATAAATAGGATATTATAGAATGATAACATTTGGCTCTTGTTTCACCCTGTTTGCTTGGGATCAATCATAACCTTTCCTTTCTCTTTCAAAATGGCAGCAACAGTTGGTATCTACCTATCCATAGGACAGTGTCGGAACAGATGCATATATTGTGGACTAACCAGCTATCTCTAGTCATTCACTTCGTCTCTCTTTTTCTGTGTAAATTACCACAAATTAAATGTGTTTCTAATTGTCATTAGTGGAGTGTCCCAGTAGGATGGCAGAAATTCAAGTGATTAACAATGGTCTTATGGAATGGTTTTAAATAATGGGGTTTTCCTTTAAACTGCCCTCCCATTTTTGCTTAAACCGAAAGTGACACCAACTGTGGTCTTGCCCACAACTATTTCCTAGTTCACAATACCAGACAATCCTCAGTGTTGGCATGACATCTGAGAGTATAACTATCAGATACATGTGTGTGTGTATGTGTGTTTATGTTATCTAAAACAGAAATATTATAATAAGTGGTCTAATTTATTAAGGCATATAATTACTCTGGGAGATAAAGAATTGTATTAGGAATATCAAATAGGAGAAAAGAACAAAATAATCGAGAAGGAAACAAAAAGTATGAAATAATTTAAATAATGAAAACAACGAATGGTATAAATATGACGATAGATGCAGATAAAGAATAGATTAGTAACTTGAAAAATCAGACAGAACAACTCTACCAGAAGAAGCAGAAAGTGTAAAGAGAAGAGATAAAAGAAAACCTTACTGATAATGATAATGGTAGTAGAAGTGACAAAATTGGGGCTGTAGGAGTTCTAGAAGTAAAATCATGATAACAAAATGGGAATATTCACCAGAATTATAGAAAGATAAAAAAAATTCAGATTGAAAAACGACATAAAAATTTAAAAAGCAGACAAAAAATTAACAAAATTTGTAGTAAAACTATCTCTAATTCCAGATGACAATATAGAAAATTTCAAAGATTCCATAAACAATCTACTAAAATTAATAAACAAATTCAACAAAGTTGCAGGTTTACTAAATCAATTTACAAAATCAATTTACAAAATCAGTTGTGTTTCTATACACTAGCAATAAACACTCTGAAAAGGAAATTAAGAGAACCGCTCCCTTTGTAATAGTATCTAAAAGAAAAGAAAAAAAAAAAAAAACCTAGGAATAAATTTAACCAAGGAGGCTAAAGACCTTTCCAATTCTTTGGAAAAAATTACTAAAAGCAAAATCTACTCCCAGCCCAGAAAACTCTTCCACAAGCATAGAAGAGAAAGAAAAAAATTATTATTGAATAAGTATTAAACCAGAATGTGATGCATCACTGGTAATCCACTAAAGAGATTACAAAGACAGGAAGGAATCTGACCCTTTATATAGCTGAGTGGATACAACTCATTACATCCATGTGTTTAGGATAAAATTGCTAATTTTCTAATATCTTTATGGCAAGCTCCCTGAAATTAGGCTAATCTCTTTCCAGGAAACTGGGAGGTAGGGAAGTGATCTTCCTTGATGATTACAGTTCAAAAGGATGGTCCCAAAGTCTCTGAGGAAATATCCTTGGTTTACTCACTTTTCAAAGAGACAGAGAAAGACCTTACAATTACAAGTTATCTAAAATGAATTCTGAAAGAACAGGGGAGGAAAGGAGCCTCTTCTCTTATTTTCAGCAAGGACAATTAAAACCGTTTATTTTTGATTTGTATTGTCTTTAAAAAATGAAGACTGTAAAATGTTGCTGAAAAACATTAAAGGAGATCTAAATAAATGAAAAGACGCGCCCGTTCATCAGATTGGAAGGCTTAATATTGCTAAGATGTTAAGTCTATCCAAAGAAATCTACAGATACAAGACAATTCATGTTAAAATCCAAACTGCCTATTTTCTTTTCAGGAATGGAAAAACTGGTCCTCAAATTCATTTGGAATTGCAAAAGGCCCAAAAACTCAAAGCAATTTTTTAGGAGAAAAATAGGAGAACTCACACTACCCAGGTTTAAACTGTAGAACAAAGTTACAATAATCAATAAATAGTAGTGGTATAAGGATAGACATAGATACTATCTTAGAGAAACAAACTCACAGACTGTTAAAAATAAAGCAAAAGAGATTTATTGAAAGCACAAGAACATTTGAATGGGGAGTTACGGACCACAAGCAAGTAGAGACCACAAATCCGGAGAAAGAGGTTTCAAATCCATTACCATAAGGCTAAAGGAGGAAGTTAGGATATGCTACTTGGATTGGTCTAAATGCTGTCAATCAATTCAGGGGTAGGACATCTTGGAGCAGTACTTTCCCTAAGATTGGTTACAAGGCTTTATGTGATTTGCTACAAGGCTAAATTGCAGGAAGATGTTCTGGGAAGCAGTCGTCAGTCTCAAGATGATTACAAAGCAGATATTTCAGGGCCAAGTTATTAAAATTTCTTGCTTTGAGTAAACATTTCCTGAAAGCATCTTACATAGTGAGCTGTGATAGCTGTCTGTGTCAAAAGCCCTAACGGAACTGTTGCGGGTGACCTGCTAGTGCTTCCTGTCTTAACTAAGCACAGGGCAAACATTCCTGAGTTATAGGATTGGATCTGTGTGAGAGGATATCAGCTTGTCAGCTTCATCTTATATCAGGGAATAAATATAGGGATGGGTTTGGGGGGGTGGTATATGGAGTCAAGTAGCAATTTGACAAACATCTTCCACATTTTGTTCTACTATTCCCAAAGTATTTACCCAGGTGCAATAAGACGTATTTTCAATAGTACAAACTCAACCTTGTTGAGCCAAAAGGAAATCCAGTACAGTGTGGTTATCCAAAACAACCTTAGCATGGGAATTTAAAGATTTGTCGTTAGCTGCCATTACAGTAGTGATATCATTGACTATGTTTTCCATGGAGTCAGACAGATTCCTTATGGCATGTTCCTAAGCAGCAGCTCCTTACCATGGTACACGTTAATATACAAATGAAAAACCTGCACCTCGGTTATCTTTAATGAGATTATAGTCATAACTTAGGTCTCTATTATTTAGGGTAAGGAATTTTAAATCACTAGTCCAATGTATACTTTCATTCTGGAAATTAAATCTAAAGTAATCCCCAAATGAGCTAAAGTACATTAACCCACATGTTCCATCTATCTATATACAGCAAATCCCAGCTGTAACGGTTTTCCATGAAACTTTGCTTTTCATAATTCACAGTCCACCAGGTATAGGAGACAGTGTTAGACCCTCTACATTAAAATGTATATTCATATGGGACACGCATCATATCTTTCCCTGTCTACTTATTTAGAGAAGGAATAGTCTGACTTGCCTCTTCCAGTCAAGTTTCATGTAATGAATTATCAGAAGCAAAATTGCCCAGAAATAACACACGAGGGCAACTAACATACATATAATAATTACTACAAAGTAAAGTCCTTCAGTAAAGGGCATAAGCATATGGAGATTTACTAGCAAAAGAAATAAGATTAAAATGGTCAAAATGCTCAGGAGAAACAGATATTATAATGTCACTAAATTAGCACAAGTCGTGGATGAGAGACCTTAACATTCAATAAGGCCTACTTCAAAGAATAGGGTAACTTCAAAAGTATTGAGGATAAAGCATAAAGTATTAACTTTTATAACTTCCATTCGCTAGACTTATGAAATCATTATTGGCATGGAAAAACATGATATCAGGGAATAATATTGCAGTAATGTAACATGCTAATTAACATTAATATAGCTACTACAATGACTAAAATTATAAAGACATCAAGATAATTGATTTCCTTCTACCTTGGTGAGTAACATCTGGGGTCTTAAAAGCCTGTGAGCAGCCGTCTAAGATACTCTACTGGTCTCACCCCTTCAGGAGCAAAGGAGAATGAAGAAAACAAAACACAAGTGAAAGTTAGTCCAAAGGGCTAATGGACCACAACTACCACAGCCTCCACAAGACTGAGTCCAATACAACTAGATGGTGCCCGGCTACCACCACTGACTGCTCTGACTGGGATCACAACAGAGGGTCCTGGACAGAGTTGGAGAAAAATGTGGAACAAAATTCTAACTCACAAAAAAAGACCAGACTTACTGGCATGACAGAGACTGGAGAAACCCTGAGAGTATGGCCCCCGGACACACTTTTAGCTCAGTAACGAAGTCACTCCCAAGGTTCACCACCCAGGTGAAGACTAGACAGCCCCATAAAACAAAATGAGACTAATGGGGCACAACAGTACAGGGACAAGGACTAGAAGGCAGGAGGGGACAGGAAAGCTGGTAATAGAGAATCCAAGGTTGAGAAGGGAGAGGGTTGACATGTTGTGGGGTTGTTAACCATTGTCATGAAACAATATGTGTACTAACTGTTTAATGAGAAACTATTTGTTCTGTAAACCTTCATCTAAAGTAGAATAAAAAAAAAAAAAAAAAAAAAGATAACTGATTTCCTTTCTGTCCTTCAAAATCTAGTAAGAAAAAATGAACATTTGGTGTTAATCCTTAAAAAAATACAGGCCAGGTCTGGTGTCTCAGGGAGAAAGATGTCCATGTCAGATATTGTCTACTTCACGTCCTGGAATTGTGTGAAATTCACTTTAAGTCCTTCAGTGCGTTGAACAGTCCAGGCAGGGGCAGTAGTCATTTTCAGCTGAGACAAAAAATATCCATGCCTTAACCCCTTGTAATTTTTCAGCTCTAGGTTTAGTCAGGAGGACAAGGTAGGGTCTTTTCTAACAGTGCTCAAGAGAACCCTTTAACTGGTGTCTCTTCCAAAAGAAATAGTCACTAAGCATAGGAGGAGTCATTGAAGGCTTTTCAACCTCCTTGAGGTTGAATGTCTCCTTGAGATTAGCATGCTCCTTGAGATAGTAAAATAAAGCATGACAGTGTTTCAGAAAATTGGCTCGTACTAAATTTGAATCAGTGGCAGCTGACCAATATGGTAAATTTGTTGGTTAGCCAATAATTATTTCATAAGGGGTCAGCTTATGAGGGCCAAAAGAGATGGCTCTCAAATTCATTAATCGTAATGGGAAGGCTTGTAGCCAGGTCAGACCCAATGAAGAAGAAAGTTTTGTCAATTGAGTTTTTATGATACCATTGGTCCATTCCATGAGTCCAGAGGTCTGGGAGTGATAGATACAATGGAGCCACTGAAAAATGTGTAATATTTTGCAGATGGCAGTTATCACTTGTCCAGTAAAATGGGTACCTCTGTCACATCAGAGGATGACTAGAGTTCCCCAAATCGTAATGCTATTCTCCAGCAATTTCTTAGCCACAAAAGTTACCATGGCTTGGTGACAGGAAAAAGTTTCCACCCGGTGTGAATATTTACAAATCATGACTGAAATAAACTTATAATCATTGAAAGGCATTAGCTGGGTAAAATCCATCTGCCGTTCGAGCACAGGTCCAGTTGATAGAGGGTACCTCCCAAGTGATAGCTGAGAAGATCAACCTGGATTGTATTCAGAACAAATGGAGATCTGTCTCAGCATCTGATCTGCTGTTTTCCAACAGTGTCTCCAGAAATATCTGTATGACTTCTATGGTTCTGTCCCTACCTAAATGATCCTTCATATGGAAGGTCCTAACCAAAGAAATATGCAAATCTTTGGGAATCACCGTTTTTGAACTTGGTATTTCCCATAGGGAAGTGTTCTTTTCAATTTACAACCAAGGTGGAGCAGTATTTAAAGACCTTGGCTGCTAAACAAAAAGTTGGCAGTTTGAATCCACCAGCTGTTCCTTGGAAACCCTATGGGGCAGTTCTACTCTGTCCTATAGGCTCACTATGAGTCAGAATCATCTTGATGGCAGTGGGTTTGTTTTGTTTTGTTTTCTCTTCCATTCTTCCCTGTCAGCATCAGGAGCTTTAGTCTGATGACTGGCTAGATTGTGCCTAATTACTGTTTTTGCAATGTGATCTTCAATCAACAAGCAAGCAGGGGGCATCTGGAGGGCTGTCACCACAAAGGTGACATTTATTGTGAATAGAGGAATAGTCAGGACAATGTCAATAAGAAGGACTATAAAAGACTGAGCTGGAAGTGCTCAGAGTCCTAAAGGCCTTTATTCTATCAGGAGCAGTAAGACTAACAGATGACACATGGTTGGCTCCAAACACACTGTTTCCCCAAAAATACCATTCCAAAAACTCGATTAAACTTTGGGCAGGCATGCTGATAGTTTCAATTAAACAACCCTGGAGTAGCGAAACGTGCAGGCAAGTGGGCAAAACGAGTCTCTCCCTGGGAGGTGTCCGCAAATGTGTAGTGGAGTCCTGATAACATTCATTATATGCCCAGTCTTTAATTTCTTCCTCATGAGCCAGTCGCTGATACTTGCTAATGGTACCAAAAAGATCAGAAAAACAGTAAAACTTCAAAAAGTTTGGATTTGGTTTTACTAGACCCAATTTTATTTTATTTATTTTCTTTAAGAAATTAGGATTTGAATAATTTGAAGAACATTTTTTTTAATTCCATTATTTTCATCTCAGCTGCAACTGAAACAGCCACAAGTAGAAATGAGAGGTTGGGAGCTGGTTGGCAGCTGCATCAGCCAAAGCATTTCCTTTGATTTCCTCTGTCTAAAGAACATTACTAGATTGATAGGTCTGAATTTTAACTACTTCAGTCTCAGAAGGGAGCAAGAGAACCTCCAGAAAGTCAGCCACCAGGGGACCATTCTTAATTTGAGTTTGGAAAGATGTCAGAAACTCCCTTTGTTTCCCTAGCATCCCAAAATTATGAACAATTTGGAAATAGTACCTTAAATCCATATAAATGTTTACTGATTGTCAGGAAGTCAGATTGAAAACTTTGGTGAGTGCAATCAATTCAGCTTGTTGGGTTGAAATGACTTCAGGAAGGATGTCATTCTTCAAAACTTCAGTGGATGCAGTTAGAGAGTATCCTCCCTTGTAAGGAGAACTAGAATGATCTGGTTTCATATATGACTCATCTACAAAAAGAACTAAATCAGGTTAGGAAAAGGGATGTCATGGATTGAATTTTGTCTTCCAAAATATGTGTGTCAACTTGGCTAGGCCACGATTACCAGTATTGTATGATTGTCCACCATTTTGTCATCTGATGTGATTATCCTATGTGTTGTAAATCGTGACCTCTGCGATGTTAATGAGGCAGGATTAGAGGTGGCTATGTTAACGAGGCAGGACACAATCTTGAGTCAATCTCTTTTGAGATATAAAAGAGAGAAGCAAACAATGAGGAAGAGGACCTCATGCCACCAAGAAAGAAGTGCCAGGAGCAGAGCACATCCTTTGGACCTGGGGTCCCTGTGATGATAAGCCCCTAGACCAGGGGAAGATTGATGACAAGGACCTTCCCCGATCTGACATAGAGAAAGCCTTCCCCTAGAGCTGGTGTCCTGAATTAGGACTTCTAGCCTCCTAAAAAGTTAGAGAATAAACTTCCGTTTGTTAAAGACATCCACTTGTGGTATGTGTGTTACAGTGGCATTAGATGACTAAGAGAGGGGGTTTCCTGTAAGTCTTGCCTGAGAGTTAGTAATTAGTCTGTTAAGACAACCATGAGGGACAATGTCAACCTCATCTGGTGAAGGCACTAAAGTGGCCAGGTTCAAGGAATTTATAGTGTGCAGTCGAATGTTAGATGCAGCCAGAAGAAGAATCTCATAAAAGGTTATTCTGCTAGCTGATAGATGTTGAGTTAATGTAGAATTTATCATAGCAGCTACAGCATGTGCAATGTACACATCTAAGAAATTTCTAATCATGATATCAGCTGTGACCTCTACTATTTGGGCTATGGCAGCCAGTGTCCTGAGGTATGGGGGCTACCCTCTGGCCACAGGATCTAGTTGCAAGCTGTAGTACCCCACAGCTCTTGGCCTCTGTGAGCTTGTGAGAGTACTCTTAAAGCATTGCTGGCTATTTAAAGAACACACAGGGAAAAATCCAAGCTGTAATTAGGGAAACCTAAAGCCAGAGTAGTGAGTAAGGATTCCTTCAGTTTAGAAACAGCTCAGATGCCTTTCTCTGACAATTGAAATGAATTAAGTGCAGACCCTGTTAAAAACTGGTATAAAGGTGGGCCATTAGTGAAAAATTATATATCCATGCACAGCAATAGCAACAAAGGCCCCCAAATCCCCTTAATTGCTTCTTTGTCATGGGGATAGGAAAGGCCATAATGACATCGTTTCTTTTAAGGTCTATAGAGATACTTTTAGCTGATATTATGTGACCCAAATATCTAACAGATGTTAATGTTAATTTTTATTTTTTCCTTAGAGGCTTTGTGCCCTCTAGTGGCCAAATGTTGTACAAGTAAAACACTATCTTTTATGTAGGCTTGTAAGGAATTTGAACAGACCAGAAGATTGTCTACATACTGTAATAAGGTAGATCCCTTAGTAACTGCAGAGGCTGCAAATCAGCATGCAAAATATGAGAAAATTAGATGGAAGATTTGGCAAATCTCTGACGCATGACCCTCCAAGTATACTGCTGATTATCCCAGGTGAGTGAGTATAAATATCAAGTCTTGATACATTGGTATACTGAAAAAAGCACTGCATAGATCCATCGCTGTAAAATGAGTTGCATGCAGAGATACACTGGATAAAATTAAATGTGGATTAGGCACCACATAAAATTTTGGGATGATAATATGATTAAGCACTTTCAAATCTTGCACAAACTGGCAACCCTGGCCATTGGGTTTCTTTACTGGAAATACTGGAGTTTACATGGACTAGTGAAAGGAATAATGAGCACTTTGGCAAGAATATCTTGAATTATAGAAGCCAATTCATCTCTGGCCCCCCATTTTAAAGGGTATTGAGGGACTTTAAGTAAAGCTTTAGAGATATCAATTTGGACTTCAATGGGTTCTGCTGACAGAACTCTACCAACGTCCATCAATGAGTTGGCTCATAAACTTTCTAGCCCAGTAGAAAGACAATCTAAAGGTGCTATAGCTTCTTAAGACTTAGAAGACTGTAAAGGGAAAGTAAATGCCTGAAGGTGACATAAGACCTCCTTTGAGTCTAAATGTTTGGGAAGCGAAGAATTAGCAGGCAGATCTAAGATAATTTCTCCTTGATCAGTAAATTTGGTATGAAAGTTCCATTTAGGTAAAAATCATCTGCCCAACAAATTAACAAGACTATATGAATTCAATAAGAAGGAATGTATGTCTTCAATGGATCCTAAAGAAATGGGGACAGGCTGGGAGTGTACTAAAATATGTTCCTTATTTGAGACTCCTACAACCTTAGAGGTTTTATTACTCTGGGGTAGAGTCTTTTGTAAGCATGTAGGGTTTATGGCTGAGAGATTTACCTTGTATCCACAAGAAATTTGTAAGATTCTCTGTTACTTTTAATAATAGTTTCTCCTTGTGAATCTAGGGTGATCCTTGGAAAAGCCTCTATTTTATCTCCAGAATCCCTTCATTCAGGCTTTGGTGGGGTGGATGGTAAGTTGCCCAGTTTACACTTTAATTTAAGACAATCTCTTTTAAAATGACCAGGCTTTCTGCAAAAGTAACAAACTTCCAGGACCTCTGACTGGGGAACCCTGGGTTTGTTCTGGAAAGAGGTCTTGAGTTTGTTAGATTGTAATCTTTGTAACTGCAAGGCAATCAGCTTATTTGTTTTTGCAGTTTGCCTGTTCTCTATTGTTTAGGGTAGTACGTTGGCCAAATTTGTTAATTCATTTACTGGGGTATATTTCCAATCCAATTGGTATCATTTTATTAAGGTGGTTAATTCAGTGTTTAATCCTGATAAGAGAATGACATTGAATGCCCCAGAAATCCCATTGCTGGAAGAATCTAATCCAGAATGCTCCTGGAATTTTTCAAACAAATGGTTTCTAAAATCATAAACACTCTTGCCCCTATTTCTTGTGCAAGAATAAATTTCAGTCTAATTTATTTTGGGGGGAAAGTCTTGTTAACGGCCTCTAGTAAGACTTTTCTTTTTTTCTGAGCTTGTTTGGGTAAATCCACGGCTGATTTTATTGTAAACATTTCTAAATTTTGATGAGGATTCTTCCAGTCACCTTGTTCCAATCAAAGTTGGGCATCTCCAGGACTAGTTAGTATATGAATTAATTGATAGAAGTCTGGTAATCCTGGTTGGTAGGCACAAATAAGAAGTTTACATTCCTTAATAAATTTGGGAGGATCATCATGCACATCAGGGAAATCCTTAGCAATGCTATGCAGTTCTGTTCGTGTCCAGGAAACAAAGGACAAGCTTACTTCTTTAGAATTTTCTCTAGTTCTGACTGCTGGATCTGGGGGTTGGAATTTAAATGGCACCTCAGAAACCAGTTTGGTTTCTTCTTAGGTCCTTTTGGGAAAGTAAGGAAGTTCCACTAAGGAATTTTCAGAATAAGAAATTAAAGTCAGGCAAAGGGAGGCAACTCCCAGAGGAATGGAGGGAGGAGATGGGGCAGAGGGGAAAAGTCAGCAGAAAAAGGGATAGGAGGAAAGTCAGCTAGAGGAGGATCAGGGGAAGTGTTGGCAGAAGAAAGGACAAGGCTCTGACACTGGAGCTCTTTAATTTGTTGTGCCTGTTTAGACACTGTGTCTCTTAGAGAAGCAAATTTACTTTCTTGAGGCCTTGTGGATTCTTCTAAATACCAGTGAAAATATGCTTCTCACTAGGCTAGTTTTATTCAGGTACCCCTACTTTCCAATTTACTGTGAAGGGTTGTTAATTACCCTAGTTCAAAACTTCCCCATTATGACCACTGACTATGTAAATCTCCCTCAGTAAGCGAATGCCAGCTACCACTATATAAAACAGTAGTTGGGCCATAGTTCCTGGACATATATGCAGTGGGAATTTTGGAAGGTGGTCCTAAGAAGTCCTTAGATGTGGTATTACTCATCTTATTAATTAACAGCACATACCAACAAGGCACAATAAAGCCTAATGTGCCCTTAGAGAAAAATAAAGTTCTGCTACATTATCAAATCCTGCCAGTTGTTGGGAGTCTCTCCTCACAAATGAGGAAAGTAGTGGTTAGAAAGAAACTCCTATAAACTGTACAGTTTGCAGACAGAAATGAAAGCAGAGGCAACAGAAGCAAAAATAATGGAAAGCTTATCAATAAATTCAGAAGAACTGTGCCACAAATTGCGGGGTTATGTCCAATAATTCTTACCTCCTAGTGTTCTCAAGGACCCATGGAAATGGAAAGAGCTCAAAAAAGCTCTTGACAGCACCTGGTCTCTGGTCCTAGACCACTTGTGGATCTGCTTAAAAGGAAAATGTGTTTGATTCCTGATGAGTACCCCAAAATGTCTTAGAGAAACAAACTCTCAGACTCTTAAAATAAGGCAAAAGAGATTTGTTGGAAGCACAACTACATTCAAGTGGGGAGTTATGGACCTCCACCAAGTGGAGACCATAAATCCAAAGAGGAGTGGTTTCAAATCCATTATTATAAGGCTAAAGGAGGAAGTTAGGATACACTATATGGATTGGCTAAATGCTGTCAATCAGATGAGGGACAGGACACTCAGAGTGGCACCTTTCCTAAGACTGATTACAATGCTGTGGGTGATTTTGTGTGATTTGCTACGAGGCTAAATTGCAGGAGGGCATGCTGGGAAGGGGTCGTCAGTCACAAGATGATTGCAAAGCGAATATTTCTGGAACAGTTTATTAAAAAGTCTTTATTTGGCAAACATTTCATAAGAACATCTTACATAGTGGGCTGTGATAGTTATCTGTGTCAAAAAGCCCTAATGGAACATGCTGGCAACCTGTTAGTGCCTCCTGTCTTAACTAAACTCAGGGAAAACATTCCTGAGTTACAGGATTGGATCTGTATGAGTGGTTATCAGCCTGTGAGCAAGAAACGGAGGATGGATTAGAGACTGGATCCTAGATCAGACATTTTACTTTGGTCAAATATCTTATGATTTGGGCTCCATGACAATACCAAAAAATAGAATTGAGAATCTAGAAATAAACTATGGGGAATTACTTTCTGATAAGGGTGCTGAGTCCATTTTAGAAATATGTCTTCTCCAGTGTAATGGAAATATGCTCCATATTGCCATGAAGGATCTTTTTTTTTTTCATCTGCTAAGATTGCTTCTATTGTACAGAAATAAAAACCTATTTTCCTGTTTCCTCTTTCTCAATACATTCGCGTGTCTAAACTACAAGATCTTCCATATCTGTACTCAGTCACTCATTTATACTGATCACAGAATAAAGGAGACGTGTGTGTGTGTACAAGTTGGCATTTTAACAGCGTCCATTTATACTATGTATGCCAACTCCTTCAGGTCTTGACAAATCCTTCACTTTCTTGTAAGAAATGCTCTCCCTACCGAACCCAACAAATACCATTTCATTTAATCACTTCATTTAGAAAACTTCTGCTCATTCTTCAAGACAAAAAACAAGCAAATAAAATTATCATTTTCTATAGAATATTTTCCCTTTTTCTTCTAGTTTGGGTAATGTTTCTCCTTGGTCTCAATAACACACTGATGTTACTATTATCATCAATCTATTCAAGTTTTATACATGCAGCCCCTCCTGTCCATCTCCCTCTGCTCTTATCTCTTCTGAAATTTGAGTCCTTTGGGATAAGAAATGGCTTTTTTTTTTTTTCAGTACTTTCATAGAATCCAGCAAATTTGGTATCTGTTATGTGCTTTTTTATTTTATAAATGAATAAATACAAAGCAGGATTAAAATAATGACCAAGTCATCTACATTCAATCTAAACAGAATAAACTCTATTATGGGCCGTGACGGCTTCCTTTTACTTTATTCTTTATTCTACATTATATAGGAGAAAGGGAAGAACTATTCTGAGATTCTATGTCATGATGCTAATCTCAAAAGAGAGCCTTCCTGTTTTAGAGTCATATCATGTATAGATGGTGAAAAAGTTTTAATTTTGAAAGTGTGTTCCATCTGCCATTGGAAAGCTAAGATACAATAACATAATTATATTTTATTGAATATTAGAAAAATGTAACTGTTGAATACATTATAACCAGAAATTTTAAAGTGTTTATTTGGTTACAAAAAGTCTTTTTTTTTGGAAAAGTATTGCAAAGCATATACAGTATTCATTGGATATATAATATATAAACTCATTTTTTTTCTGGAATTTGAAACCAAGTTAAAACATAGATCACATTAAAGTTTTTTTTTAAATTAAAGTGAAATATAAAAACACATCTGGTAGGCAATGATAGCCAAAGGCAAGAAACCAGAGAATAATGTAATAAACAGTAAAAATACCACCTGCTTATGATTTCTTCCTCTTTTTTCTAGCTGTAGTATTACAGTACATTTAAGAATTCAGTACATCAATCTATTTTATATATGCCAGGCTGCTGTGCTAAACTGGATATCTTCATATCTGTTAGCCAAATATGGTCATTAAAATATCAATTTATGACATTTTCTTGGTATGTAAAATATCAGTTGATACATAATATTTGGTAATAGCTAAAGAAATTAAGTATGTGAAGAAAATTTAGATCATTAGGATGTCTAAATAGATATATGCCTTTTATAATCATCAAACGTTTATCGGTGTTTATGTTTGGTTTTACTAAAAATGTTTTTTTTATTACAGGTGACTCGAGACACTTGGGGAGGTTAGAGTTCAGAAAATGTTTCCTCAAAGTCATAAAAGCTGCTGATGTGAAGCATTAACCATATTTCTGTCTGGGAATAAATAATTCGTCTAGTTTCATATGCAGGTTATGTCTTAAACAGCTATCCTGGGACTCATGAATCAAGAAAGGTAAAAACAAGAGAACATATGGTGGCTTCTGCACATTTTATCCAGGAAGCTTTTTCTAAAGTTTTTCAGAATTTGTCATCAATTTGACAGAATTTACTCATCCAGTTTTACTCAAGAAGAAAAATATTACTTTGTGCATGTGGATTAGAGGAAAACTAAAAAAGGAAAATTTTGGTTATATATGTTTAGGCATAGATGCTTGTATTTATCCAGTACCTTATATTTTTCAAAGCAATCAACATCCATTATCTCAACCTTTGAAACAATCAGATAGGTTAGACAATATTCTACTTATTTTAAAGGTTAGAAAATACATTTTTAGTGCTGGCATTGCCTTGGGTTTTTTGTTGTTGTTAGGTGCCATTGAGTCGGTTCCGACTCACAGCGACCTTATGTACAATCAATGAAATACTACCCGATCCTGCACCATACTCACAACCAAGCCTTGGGTTTAGGTTACATAAAAATTGAACTGTTACTCACAAATCATGAACAAGTCACAATTATTTCCCTTAATGAGCTCACAATATCTTAAATATGTAAGACAAGAAAATTAACAAATCATATTACGGTGAACTAAATAGATGTATAATAGTATTAACCAGTAGTCATTGGGCTCTTCTTATGTCCCTGGCACTATCCTATATCTTTTATGATTATTACCTTATTTAGCCATCACAGTGCATTTATGAGGTAGGTTCTCTTATTAGCCCTATTACAAAGGTTGGAAATGGAAACACAGAGAAATTAAATTATTTGCCCATCAAAAAGCCAATAGAGGGCAAAGACTAGGTCCAGCCCCACAAGCTGACAACCGATTTATGATGAAATTACTTTCTGTGTTGGGGAGGATGGTGTGGAGGATAAGTGTGAAAATATTACAAATGATGAACAAGCTGATCCTCGAAGTACATCTAAGAATTTGATGTGAGTGTGGAGATGAAAGATATTACAGAAAATGAAGCAGCTCATGCAAAAAAAAAAAAAAAGTCTTGAATAAATATGCTGTGTTTGGAGTTTAATTGTTATGTTGGTACAAGTAATTATCTTGTGTACAGTACATAAAAAATGTGAAAATGTGGATGGAAAATTAGAGTGAATTACAAGCAAAATTAACTGAACTAGGGGACTTATCTGAGAATGGTGAGGCATATTAGAATTATTGAGGTATTTTTCTATAGTTAATGTTCAACTGACCATTAAAGTGATACATATAGAAAAATTCTTCCATTTTATCTCAATGTGTTTTCTCCTTGACTTAGGGTAACACTGAAAATAGTTTTATTTAAAATCCAATTTTATCTATACTAATTTTGACATGTTATTGTTGGTTGCCATTAAATGGCCTCCAACTCATGAAGACCCCATATGCAAAAGAATGAAAGTTGTCTAGTCTTGTACCATCTTTACAATTGTTGGTGTGCTCAAACCCATCGTTGTGGACAGTGTGTATTAGGAGTACCTTTTAACTTAGGATGCTCAACTTCTAGGACTATATTGAACAGTATTCTGTTGTAAACCACAGGGTTCATTGACTAATTTTTGGGAACAGATTGCTGGGCCTTTCTTCCTAGTCTATCTGAGTCTGAAAACTGTCCAAACCTATCCACCATGGGTAACCATACAGATGTTTGAAATACGGGTGGCCTAGCTTCCAGCATCATAACAACATGCAAGCCACCACAGAACAACAAACTGACAGATAAGTGGCAGAATTTTAACATACTGACAGAGATTCAATATAAATGTAAAGCATACCTGACGTGATAAGGCTCTCTAATGTCCTTTCTAGCTAAAATTAAGGAAACAACCCACTGGTTCCTTCTCCCTTGCTCCCTAAGTCTATGAAAAGCCATTTTCTCAAAGTTGGTATGATAGTTAAAGTTGTGTGCCAGCTTGACTGGGTCATGATTCTCAGTGGTTTGGCAGTTCTGATGTAGTTTAGCAGACATATAATGATGTAACCACCTCCACGATGAGATTGGATATGTGATCACCTACATGATGGGATCTGCTATGAGTAGCCAAACAGTTGAAAGAGAGTTTCTTTCAGGGTGTGGCCTGCCTCCAACATAGGTGGACTTTCTGGAAAGGCTCAGGGGCTTTTGTTCACTCTGGATCCTGCAGCTCACTCCTGTTCTTCTGACCTCCGGTTCTTGAGACTTGAGCTAGCAGCTTACCTGTGGTCTTGCCTGCCTACCTTGGGATTTGTCATTCTTCGCAGACTATGAGCCAGAGCCCTGCTGTCTGACCTGCCAATCTTGGGTTTGCCAGCCCCTGTGGCTATGTGAATCAGGAGAAGCCTCCAGTCTGACCCATGGACTTGGGACATTCCAGCCTCACCACCGCGTGAGTCATTCCCTTTATATAACTCTCTCTATGTATATATGTATATATATATATACTTATAGGCTTTACTGGTTTTGCTTTTCTAGAGAATCCAGCTTAAGACAGTTGGTAATCAAAACGTATATTAACGTCTTTGTTACCAGGCAGTCTAACAGTAGAAATGAACCCTCTTCACACATATCTAGTTAATTGTTCTGTTGTAGAAACCCCATAGATATTGTTCTGAAGATAATATTAAAAAATAATTCAGATGTAAGTGGACAGATCTGGGATGATCAATCACTACTCCTGGATTTGACCTTGTTAATTGTGGTCCCTGATTCTATTCTGATGCATGGCAGGGTACTATTAGTGAAGTATTTCCATTAAAGTAATTGTTTCCCATTCTAAAGTTGATTTCTATTACTTCTTAATATCTGAGTGGGAAACAGAATTAGATAGGGCAAAGTATAATTTAAGGTGAAAAGAATTACTAGTAAGATAGCCACTATTTAATGATAAAATATTCACCAGGAAAATAAAATAGTTCTATTTAATATTATAAAGTGAAATTATATTGGGCAAAAAAGTTTTGTATCACAGTTGTTGGTATCACCATCATATATTCCCAGATATCAAGCCTCATATAAAGCTATGATAAATAAGATAGGAGGCATTGGCGCATGAAGAGAAAAAAAAAAGACAAATGAACTAGAATAAGATACACATTCTAAACAGACACATATTATACGGTTACCTGATCTCTGACAAAGCTGTCACTATAGAGAAGTGAGAGAGAAAAGTGGTATTTTTAAAGAAAAATGCTGTTAACTCATTTAAATAGCCATATGGAAAAAAAAAATACTGTGACCCACCCCTCCACCTCATATCAAACACAAAAATATATTCCAGAATGCAAAAATAGATTACAGATCTATGTACAAAATCATAAACATTTATTTTTTAAAGATAAAAATAGGGAAAATACGTATACATGCACACACACACATATTATTTACTTAATGTTATTTATTTGATATTACTTAATAGCATAAAGTAAAATCATATTGGGCAAAAATGTTTGGTATATATATAATGTGTTTATGTGTACATATATTATGTATATATACATACGCATATTTATATACATATTTTCCAAGAAAAGACTCATATTACAAATATATATATAGCATTCCAACATATTAGTAAGAAAAAAAGCAAATAACTCAACAGAAAAATTGGCAAAAGAAAGAAATGACCGATAAACCTATATGCAAGTCATCATTAGTTATCAGGAAAGATGGAAATTATAACCAAATTGAGATTCATTACATACTCAATTGAATGACTAAAATTAAAAAGGCAGAAAATGACAAGTTTGTTGAGCAACTGGGAGACACGTGCATTACTGTCTGAAGTTTTAATAGTAACAACACTTTTGAAAACTGTTTGGCATTATCTACCAAGCTAAACATATATGTACATTTGATGATGCAAATCATTCTTAGAAGAAATGTGCATAGATGGATGGACGGATGGACAGGTGGGCGGACAAGCAGGCGGATGGACGGACAGACAGGAGTACTACCTGTATCAGTAAATGACTGGAAACTATTTAAATGCCCATCAGCAGTAGAATGAACAGACCAGTTATAATTTATCCATATAATGGAACACTATACAGCAATGGTATTGTACAAATTAAAATACCATCAGTAATTTAGATAAAACTGAAGAAACAAATCAAGCTCAAAAAAGGTATATTCTTCATGATTCTGTTTATATAAAGTTCAAACATGCTGACTCATGGAGGCTTCATGTGTGCAGAGTAGAACTACTCCATAAGGTTTTTAAAGCTGTGACCATTCAGAAGCTGACCACCAGGCCTGTCTTGCAAAGTGCCTTTGGGTGAGTTTGAACAGCCAACCTTTCGGCTAGCAGTAAACCGCTTAATTTATGTTGGTAGAATTCAGGTTAGCGGTTGTCCGTGGGAGGTACTGACTGGTCAAGTCATTAGAGGTCTTTTGAGGTATGGTAAAGTTTTGCTTTTTTGTCTAAGTCCTAATGGATAAATGATGGTTTCTTAGTCTAGGTTCTTTAGAGGAGCAAAACCAATGAGAAAGAGAGACTTACTTCAAGGAAATGGCTCATACAATTGGGGTGGCTGTAAGCCCAAAATCTGTGGATCTATCAGCAGGCTGGAGACTTCTTCTGTCTCACAGGGTTGCAGGGGTTGACAAATCCTAAATCTGCAGGTCAGGTGACAGGCTGGAAACTTCTGCAGGATTATATCCAAAGAACCAGAGGTCAGGTGATGAGAAGAGAACAGGATCAAGAGAACATAAGCTTTGCCATAGCATCTAACTATATATTGGAGGCAGACCCCACTCCCAAGAAATCGTCCCTTTCAATTGATTGGTTGATCACATCAGATCACATCATGGAAAGTGATTAAATTATACCACATTATGGAAGCACACACAGTCCAGTGTCTGCCAAACCACTGAGAATTAAAGCCTAGCCAAACTGATACACAATATTAATTACCACAGATGGGTTCACTTTGTGAAACTTCCTCATGCTGTGATCTTTTGGATTGTGCACTTTTGGACTGAATGAATCTCACCCAATGTTGATAATGGTTATTTAGCTATAATGTTTATGGAATTTTGGGTGTTTTTAAAGCTTTCTTTATGTACTTCTCTATGAATTTTTTTAATTTTATTATTGGGCATGCATTATTTTCTCAAAAATAATATATTCATTCATAATTTATGGCTTTTTTATTTAAATGTCTCTATATAATCAAGATTATAATTAAAACTTGGTAGCTTAGTGGTTAAGAGCTACGGCTGCTAACCAAAAGGTCGGCAGTTTGAGTCCACCAGGCACTCCTTGGAATTCTATGGGGCAGTTCTACTCTGTCCTATAGGGTCGCTAGGAGTTGGAATCGACTCGTTGGCAACAGGTTTTATATAATCAAGATGTTAACTATTTCTTTGAATGAAAACCATTCAACATTGTCTTAGTCATCTAGTGCCGCTATAACAGAAATACCACAACCAAGTGACTTTAATAAAGAGAAATTTATTCTCTTACAGTTTAGGAGGCTAGAAATCCAAATTCAGGGCACCAGCTCCAGGGGAAGGCGTTCTCTTCTGTAGGCTCTGAGACAAGGTCCTTGTCATCAATCTTCTCCAGTTAAGGAGTTTCTCAGCACAGGGACCACAGGTCCAGAGGACACGCTACTCTTCTGGCTCTTGTTTCTTGGTGGTATGAGGTTCCCATGTCTTTCTGCTGGCTTATCTCTTTTATATCTCAAAAGAGATTGGTTTAAAACACCACCTAATCTTGTAGATTGAGTCCTGCCTTGTTAAGATAACTGCCACTAATCCTACCTCATTAACATTATAAGCATAGCATTTACAACACATAGGAAAATCGCATCAGATGACAAAATGGTACACATACTGGGAATCATGGCCTAGCCAAGTTGACAGATATTTTGGGGGGACATGATTCAATCCATGACAAACATTAATTCAGTTAGTCAAGGGTGGGAGTTGCACTATATCAACCTAATAGAGAGGTTGCCAAGTCTTTGGTTGGTTAATGTATCAATAGTGCTGTATACTTTACACTTACTGCAAGATGATAATTTGGTTTATCTTAATAAAAAAAACAGAGTAACTGTGGAGCCAGTGTTCAAGGTCACCAACAAAAAGATACAGATTACACACAGGCAATGCGTGGAACAATGCTTCACTCTTATAGAAAAGAAATAGAAGAAGGTCAGCTACACCAGCAGGTGACTGTCCCCCATGGACAGAGAGTTGCTTCCTTCATCTGATGTAGGCTATGTGTTATGCACACTCTTCTCTTGTGCTGCAGGTGAAGGACTCCATTCCCTCCCTGCAGGGAACAGATACAGAAATGGGATTGGCCAGGTGCCATATGGTGCCCATGCATGAACAGAACAGAGAAAGTTACTGTGTTCTCTGAACAGGGTAGGGGGACTTCCCTGATAAGAAAAAAGTGGGAAATAAAGAGAAAATCACTTCCCAGGCTCTGCTATCAGAGAATGTTCTGGGTCCAAGGCCTCTGATTAGGTACTGAGATGGGAGGTGCAGGAGTCACAGCAGACTGTCCTCCCAAAAGCAACAAATGACAAAACTATCACTAAAGCATATGTGGAACAAAATTTTTAAATGATGTTTTTATCAGATGACAAACTTTTTCATGAATTAATGATATAATATATATCACCTACACTTGCTTCTATGAAATGCATAGACGTGTGGTCAACAGCATTTTACAATGGGCTATGTATTGAAGGGGCAAAGAAGTATGGTTTCAGCATTTATGTGCTTGCAATATAGTTGTAAGAAACAAAGAAAAAGGCAGTGAATTATATGGAAGTATCAGCAATCTTAATGGCAGCTTACAGATGTAAGAACAGTGTAGGTAGGCAAAATTGCAAACAAAACAAAAATTCTTACAGGATACTGAATTCCAGCTGAAGCTGAACTGTTATTGATATTTTAAATATATATGAGTCAACAAACTTGTTGTTACAGGGTTAGACAGCAAATTGTTTTGGCTTTGTGGGCCATATAGTTTCTGTTGCAACTACTCGACTCACTTGTGCCAGGGAAGCTGCCACAGACAATAGGTAAAAAAAAGGTCAAGGCTGTGTTCCAGTTAAACTTTATTAGAGCAAATACTGAAGCTGCTTATATACATCTAAACATCTCGTGGGATTTGGTTCCTTGGTTTGGAGGCTGAGGGTCATGATTGCAGAGAACATTCCAGTTAACTGGCCTAATAACATATTTAGCACTTTTGTTGAACCTCCTAGTTCTTTGTGTAGTGCCTGGGGTCTTAAAAGCTTACAAGTAACCATCCAAGGTGCAACAATTGGTTTCTATTCACCTGGAGAGACAGAGGAAGAAGGAGAGTCAGGAGTAGAAGGAGGATATGGAATGTGTGGCTAACTGTCTCCATGAACAACTGTTTCCTTTGCAATAAGACCAGAAGAACTAGATGGTGCCCAGCTACCATAACTGAACATTTTGATCAAAGATTCCATAGAAGAATCCTGATCAAAAGAACAAAAATGCAGACCAGAACTTCAAATTCGCATACACCCTAGAACTTCTGGACCCATGGAGGGTGGATGAACGCTTGAAACTATTGCCCTGAGATAATTTTTAAACCTTAAATATCCCCTGAAGACTTATTAAAACCCAGCAATAGTTTAGCTTAACTAGTAAAAAAGTCTGCCCTGAGACTTATGCTGTTTTAAGAACTATCTATAAGGGATCAAATTGACAACAGTATCTCAAAAGATTAGCTAGGGGCCTTAGGGAGCACTCAGTTTAAGTTAAGGAGGGAGGAACAACTCAGAAAATGAGGGTGAAATTGATTGCACAACTTGGAGAATATAAACAATGTCATTAAATTGTATATGTAGAAACAGTTGAATTGGTGTATGTTTTGCTATGTAAATTCTTGACAACAACAACAAAATTTAGGAAAAGAAACTTTATCTCAAAAATATGTGGCAATGAAACAGGGGACACTACAATAGACCCAACTGAAATAAAAAGGACCATGACAGAGTATTATGAAAAACTATACTCCAACAAATTTGAAAACCTACAGGAAATGGATAAATTTCTAGAAACACACTACCTACCCAAAGTATCACAAAGTGCTGTTGAAAATTTGAGCACACCCATAACAAGAGAAGAGATTGAAAAGGTAATTAAAAAAACTCCCAACAAGAAAAAGCCCTGGACCAGATGGCTTCACTGGAGAATTCTACCAAAAATTCAGAGAAGAGCTAGGACTACTCAAACTATTTCAGAACACAGACAAGGAAGCGACACTTCCAAACTCATTCTATGAAGCCAGCGTCACGCTGATACCAAAACCAGGCAAAGATGTCAGGAAAAAAGAAAATTATAGACCAATATCTCTCATGAATATAGATGCAAAAATTCTCAACAAAATTCTAGCCAATAGAATTCAGCATCATTTCAAAAAAATAATACATCACAACCAAGTAAGAGTCATACAGGTATGCAAGGATGGTTCAACATTAGAAAATCAATCAAAATAATCCACCACATAAATAAAAGGAGAGAAAAGAATCACATGATCATCTCAACTGATGCAGAAAAGACATCTGACAAAGTCCAAAACCCACTCCTGAGAAAAACTCTCAATAAAATAGGTATGGAAGGGAAATTTCTCAACATAATAAAGGGCATCTATGCAAAACCAATGGCCAACATCATTCTTAATGCAGAGAGGCTGAAAACATTCCCCTTGAGAACAGGAACAAGACAAGGATGCCCTTTATCACCACTCCTATTTAACATGGTGCTGGAAGTTCTAGCTAGAGCAATAAGGCAAGAAAAAGAAATAAAGGGCATCCAAATTGGTAATGAAGAAGTTAAACTGTCCCTGTTAGCAGATGATATGATACCATACATAGAAAACCCTAAAGACTCCACAAGAAATCTACTGGAACTAAAAGAAAGATTCAGCAGAGTAGCAGGATACAAGATCAGCATACAAAAATCAGTTGGATTCCTATACACCAATAAAGAGAATGATGAAAAGGAAATCAGGAAAACAATACCATTTATATTAGCCCCTAAAAAATAGAATATTGGGAATAAATCTAACCAGGGATGTAAAAGACCTATACAAAGAAAACTACAAAACACTACTGCAAGAAACCCAAAGGGATCTATATAAATGGAAAAACATACCATGCTCATGGATAGGCAGACTCAACATTGTGAAAATGACAATTCTACCCAAAGCCATTTACAAATACAATGCAATCCCGATCCAAATACCAACAACATTCTTTAAAGAGATGAAAAACTAATCATTAACTTTATATGGAAAGGGAAGAAGCCCCGAATGAGTAAAGCCCTATTGAAGAGGAAGAATAAAGTAGGAGGACTCACACTACCTGACTTCAGAACCTAGTATACAGCTACGGTAGTCAGAATAGCCTGGCACTGTTACAATGACAGATACATTGACCAATGGAACAGAATCGAGAACCCAGATGTAAATCCATCCACCTACGGTCACCTAGTCTTCGACAAGGGCCCAAAGTCCATCAAATCGGGAAAAGATAGTCTTTTTAACAAATGGCAAAACTGTATGTCCATCTGCAAAAATATGAAACAGGACCCATACCTCACACCATATACAAAAACTAATTCCAAATGGATCAAAGACCTAAATTTAAAGCCAAAAACTATGAAGTTCATAGAAGAAAAAATAGGATAAATTCTAAAGGCAGTAGTGCACGGCATTATCAGGATACAAACCATAACCATCAACACACAAACTCCAGAAGATAAGCTAGATAACTGAGATATTCTAAAAATCAAACACCTATGCCCTTCAAAAGACTTCACCAAAACAGTTAAAAGAGAACCTATGGACTGGGAAAAAATTTTTGGGCATTACAAGTCAGACAGAGGTCTAATCTCTGTAATCTACAAGGAAATCCAACACCCCTACAACAAAAAGACAAACAATCCAATTAAAAAATTGACAAAGGAAAAGAACAGACACTTCACCAAAGAAGACATTCAAGCGGCCAACAGACACATGAGGGAATGCTCACGATCACTAGCCATTAGAGGAATGCAAATTAAAACCACAGTGAGATACCATCTCACCCCGGCATCACTGGCATAAATCAAAAACCTGGAAATAACAAATGTTGGAGAGGCTGTGGGGAGAACGGAACTCTTATGTACGGCTGGTGGAAATGCATAATGATACAACTGTTTTGGAAAATGATATGGTGCTTCCGTAGAAAGCTAGAAATAGAAATAGCACAGGATCCAGCAATCCCACTCCTAGGAATATATCCCAGAAAAATAAGAGCCGTCACACGAATAGACACATGCACACTCATGTTCACTGCAGCATTATTCACAATAGTAAAAAGATGAAAACAACCCAGATGCCCATCAACAGATGAATGGATAAACAAACTATGGTACATACACACAATGGGGTACTATGCACCAATAAAGAAGAATGATGAATCTGTGAAGCATCTCATAATGTGGATGAAACTGGAGGACATTATGCTGAGTGAAATGAGTCAATCACAAAAGGACAAATATTGTGTGAGACCTCTACTATAAAAACTCATGAAGAAGTTTACACACAAAAAGTAACAATCTTTATTGGTTACTTGGGATAGGAGGAGTGGGGAGGAAATACTAAATAGACAATAGATAAGTGGTAACTTTGGTGAAGGGTAAGACAGTACACAGTACTGGGGAAGCCAGCACAGCTTGTACAAGAAAAGGTCATGGAAGCTCCATAGTCCCATCCAAACTCCCTGAGGTTCTGAATTTCTGGGCAGAGGGCTGTGGGGACCATGGTCTTGGGGAACTTCTAGCTCAGTTGGCATAAAACAGTTTATAAAGACAATGTTCTACATTTTATCTTGGTGAGTAGTGTCTGCGGTCTTAAAAGCCTGTGAGCGGCCATCTAAGATACCCCACTGGTCTCATCCCTTCCGGAGCAAGGGAGAATGAAGAGAACAGGATACAAGGAAAAGATTAGGCCAAAGGACTAATGGACCACAGCTATCAAGGCCTCCACCAGACTGAGTCCAGTACAGATAGATGGTGCCTGGCTACCACCACTAAGTGCTCTGACTGGGATCACAACAGAGGGTTCTGCACAGAGCTGGAGAAGGATGTAGAACAAAATTCTAACACACAAAAAAGACCATATTTACTGGCCTGACAGAGAGTGGAGAAACCCCGAAAGTGGCCCCCAGATACCCTTTTAGCTCAGTGGTGAAGTCACTTCCAAGGTTTACTGTTCAGCCCAGGATTGGACAGCCCCATAAAACAAAATGGGACTAATGAGGCACAGCAGTCCAGGGACAAGCACTAGAGGGCAGAAGGGGACAGGAGAGCCAGTGATAGGGAACCCAAAGTTGAGTAAGGACACTCTTGGCATATAGTGGGGTTGTTAACCATCGTCATAGGGCAGTATGTGTACTAACTGTTTAATGAGAAACTTTTGCTCTGTAAACCTTCATCTGAAGTGTGAATAGCAGCGCGACTGGAAGAATGTCATCAATGTCACTGAATTATACATGTAGAAATTTTTGAAATGTATCTTTGGCGATGTATATTTTCACCAAAAAAAAAAAAGGGGGTCCTCCAAGGCTGAGAAGGGAGCGTGTTGACATGTTGTGGGGTTGTTATAAGCAACGTCATAAAACAATATGTGTACTGACTGTTTAATGAGAAACTATTTGTTCTGTAAACCTTCACCTAAAATTACGATAAAAAAAAAAAGGTGGCTAACTAGATTTGGCCTATAGGTCATAGTGTGCAAGCTTCTGAAATAGAGTAGGATTAACTTAGATTCTGAGTTCCTTCATTGATATTAAAGGCCTGGTTTAATGGAAAGGGGGCCTTGGTGGCACAGTGGTTAAGAGTTCAGTTGCTAACCAAAAAGTCAGCTGTTCAAATCCACCAGCTGCTTCTTGGAAACCCTATTGGGCAGTTCTACTTTGTCCTATTGGGTCGCTATTAGTTAACTGGGTGGCAAAGGATTTGGTTTTTGGTTTGGTTTAGTGAAAAGTTTTATTGCATCTCCAAACTCTTCTGAAGCTATGAAACTATTCATTTCAAGAAAAAAATGTTTGTTTTCATTGTAACAACTGTTTTCCAATTCACACTTACTTTTTTCCTAAACTTAGTCTAGATGACTTGCTGACTTAACACCCCTAGCACTTTTTTCTCTTCAAACTAGCCATACATAATACTAAATGAGTTGAGAAAAGTCAGTTTTATGTCATTTTGTATATGCCTTTAATATTGATTAAATGGATAACTGCATACAAAAACCTTTTAGACAGAAAACTTAAGATGCATTTAAAAATGGTCTTGTGAATTCTACTGGAAATGACGCTTCCCTTAAACATTGTTTTTTGTTTTTTTTCACTACACATATTCAGTTGATAAAAGGTTGCTTTTTTCCTTCTACTTCCTTTTCTTCTTGTTCTTACTCTTCTCTTTTTCTTTCATTTCTTTCACTCCCTTCCATTTTCTTCTTCTATTCTTCCTTTACCTTCTCTTTGCTTGGAATTCTTCAAATTAACTGGGTGTGATCTTTAACAGAATAAATCAGTGGAAAAATTAAAGCAGTAAACTATTTCTTTATTCCATGTAACTTGATATGAATGAGCAAATATAAACTCTTCTAACAATAAATCAGCTAGAAGTAGATGCAAGGATGGAGAGAGAGTAAAGATAAGTGCATATGTGTAAGAATTTAGGTCAAACCTGAAGCACGGTTAAGAAAACCAAGACATGAAGAGTTTATTTTCTTATTCACTTCTGATCACACTCTTTCAGTTATATATTACAATCATCCTCAAAACCCTTGAATAAGTGTGGTGTGTATTTCCATTTAAAAATGGTCATATGCCTAGCTGCAGAAAACTTTTCAATGTACTGAGTAATTCATAGAAAAAGAACAAATTTCTCCTTAGAAAGAGTTGTTAAAAATACATAATACTTTGGAGACAAACATATTGACAACAAAAGTATACATTTATACAATAATCAAACCACTGAAAAGACCAGATAAACAATGTCCAAACCAAACAAAAGAAAATTATATTTTCTTTTGAAAATGTTTTTGTGAAACAGGATCTTCAAAGCTTAAATAAATTCATATAAACTATAATTACTTTGGAGACCTCCTCTTTGTACTTTATCCAAGGTTAATATGTATTAGAGTTTTATTTTTCTAGAAAGGACAAGAAGATAAAGCAAATCCTGAAATGAATGTAAAATTAAGCCATGTATAAAAGAAACTTACTGAAGAAGTGCTAGGTTACAAGGAATCTTACTTAGAAAAATCTCATTCAGACAGTTATATTTAAGATATGATAAATTACTTCTAGGGTAACTGTAAACATATCTTTAAAATTTTAGTTTTCAAGCTTGAGAAAGAAGGGTTGTTTATTTATGTAATATCTACCAATTTAATATTTCCTATTTGCCTGGCAAGATTCTTTTATTTGGGCATGAAGGAAGACTTTAATTTTTTACTCCTGCATATACTTCTGACTTGTTTAACTGTGTATTCGTGTATTACTTACATAATTTTTTGTTGTTGCTGCTGTACTTTAGATGAAGGTTTACAGAACAAACGAGGTAGGTGTGTCAGGAGGGGTTAATTAATGTCTTTAGGACAATGATAAAACTTCTTTCCCAGAAACAGCATATGACTCAGAAATATCCTAGTACATCAACAAAAAGAGCTGAGTGGTTTATAAACCACATGCTGTAGTTACACAAAAAGCTCAGAACATTTTGGAAGTGACAATGATGAGGCATCAATGATTCATTCGTTTGGACCGAGTAGATTTATGATGTGTCTATTCGTCTGATAATCAGCACTTGTAGGTGTTTGCTGAAAAAAAGGGGAGACATACACAATAAATGTTAAAGGAACACTGAATGAATCTGTGATTCAAATAAATCTATAAATGTCTTATTCTTGATTTCAATAGTGGAAATTAACTGTATTTTTTAATATAGATTTAATTTGCCTAAAAGACTGTTATTTTCTTTGACCAAAATATGTTGATTTTCTAAAATTCTTCCTATAATTAAGTATTGTGTTTAAAATTTGATGAGTTTTTGAAGTAAGTATTTGGATTGATTACTGGGTAAAAATACGGAAATAAAGCCAGTTTGAGGACTATCACTATGTTCAATGCACAGTACTCTGAGTGTCCTAGTAAACTACAGTATTTTTACAGAAACAGCTGCACACCTTCTGTGTTTGTTTGCTGGCCACGTCCATCACCCACGAGATATTTCCTTAAGCACCCTGTGCTAATTGTTTTTACAGCAACAAGTGGAAAAGGACTGGCATGATGCTGCTTGTGAGGGTGCCTTGTCGGAGAGAAGGCGTGGCCCGCAAACAAACACATGAGGCACACTTGCGTAAAAATACGATAGTGCTGCTAAAACAAAAACACCACAAATGGGCAGATTTAACAAACAGAAGTTTATTTTCTTACAGTGTAGGTGGCTAGAATTCCAAATTCTGGGTGCCGGCTCTGGAGAAAGGTTTTCCGTCTCTGGGCTCTGGACGAAGGTCCTTGCCTCGTTTGAGCTTCTGTTCCTAGAAGCTCTTCATGTGACTTAGCATCTCTCTTCCCCCATCTCTGCTTACTAATATTATTACGAGTAATAATATTAGTATTACTTACTTGTATTACTAATCTGCTCTTTTTATATATCAAGAGAGATGGACTCAGACAAGCTTTACAGTAATACTGCCTCATTAACATAACAAAGAAAACCCATTCGTAAATGGGATTATAACCACTGGTATAAACCTGTTGCCATCCAGTGGATTCTGACTCATAGCGACCCTATAGGATAGAGTAAAACTGCCCCATAGTGTTTTCAAAGAGTGGCTTGTAGATTCAAACTGCCAACCATTTGGTTAGCAGTCATAGCTCTTAACCAGTATGCTACCAGGGCTCTATCACTATGGATTAGGAATTACAATACATATTTTTGGGGGACACATTTTAATCCATAACGCTGAGCAAAATCTTTCCAACTATAAATAACATCAACTATCATTATGGATTTTGAGTGTAGAATTTCTTTCTTTTGTTAATTATTTTTAACTGAAAAGAGTCACAGTTTCTCGTGCTTGCTCATAAATACTTGAGAGAAAGGCAAAATTAAAGAAGAAAATCTGTTGAACTGGTAAGAGCTATACTGCTGATAATTTTACCTTATAGATTAGCCATCAGGAAAATCTGCATTAATTAAGTAGCAAAAATAATCCCTAAACATTTCACCATGTTAACATATGAGTTATAATTCTATATTTTTATGAGGAATAAATAAAATAATGAAGAAAACGGCATAAAGCTGTATGGCCAGATCACAGCTTTTAGATGGATAAATGTTTTTATATATCAAAATAGATATTCTTGTAATGGCGACAGTGTGAGGGGCTGGAAATAACATGTGGGCATGTCAGATCTCTTCCACTGGCTTGAGATTCCACGCAAACACCAGTGATGATTAGGGGCACACGTAGATGGCTACCTATTCTTATTTTTAAGCATACTGACCTAGATAAACTTGAAGGGCGTTGTTGTTGTTATGTGCCTTTCAGCTGGCTCCAACTCACAGTGACCCTATGTGCAACAGAACAATACACTGCCAGGTCTTGCGCCATTCTCACAATCATTGCTATGTTCAAGCCCATTTTTGCAGCCACTGTGTCAACTCATTTCACTGAAGGTCTTCCTCTCTTTTGTTGATCCTCTGCTTTACCAAGCATGACTTCCTTCTCCAGGGACTTGTCCCTGCTGATAACATGTCCAAAGTACGTGAGATGAAGTCTCGCCATCCCCACTTTAAGGAGCATTCTGGCTGTACTTCTTCCAAAACAGATTTGTTCATTCTTTTGGCAGTCCTGGGTATATTCAATGTTCTTTGCCAATACCATAATTAAAAGACATCGATTCTTCTTCAGTCTTCTATATTCATTATCCAGCTGTCCCATGCATATGAGGTGATTGGAAATACCATGGCTTGGGTCAGGGGTACTGTCATGGTTTGAATTATGTCCCCTCAAAAATGTGTGTATCGGTTTGGCTGGGCCCTGATTCCTAGTACTGTGTGATTTTTCCTATATGTTGTAAACCTGCCTTTATGATGTTAATGAGGGAGGATGGGTGGCAGTTGTGTTAGTAAGGCAGGACCTGCTCTACAAGACTGATTTGTGTCCTGAGGGAATCTCTTGAGATAGAAAAGACAGAAGTGAGCAGTGAGACAGGGGGACCTCATACCATCAAGAAAGCAGTGCTGGGAGCAGAGTGCGTCCTTTGGACCGGGGTCCCTGCGCTGAGAAGATCCTAGTCCGGGGGGAACACTGATGAGAAGGCGGAGAGAGAGAAAGCCTTCCCCTGGAGCTGACACCTTGAGTTTGGACTTTTAGCCTACTCTACTGTAAGGAAATAAACTTCTGTTTGTTAAAACCATCCACTTGTGGTGTTTCTGTTATGGCAGCACTAGATGACTAAGACAGGTACCTTAGTCCTTAAAGTGGCATCTTTGCTTTTTAAAACTTTAAAGAGGTCTTTTGCAGCATATTTGCCCAATGCAATATGTCGTTTGATTTCTTGACTGTTGTTTCCATGGGTGTTGATTGTGGATCCAAGTAAAATGCAATCCTTGACAATTTCAATCTTTTCTCCGTTTATCATGATGTTGCTTAGTGGTCCAGTTGTGAGGAGTTTGGTTTTCTTTAGGTTACTGTGTAATCTATACTGAAGACTGTAGTCTTTGATCTTCATCAGTAAGTGCTTCAAGTCCTCTTTGCTTTCAGCAAGCAAGGTTGTGTCACCTGCATATCACAGGTTGTTGATTAGTCTCCCTCCAACCCTGATGCAACATTTTTCTGCATATAATCCAGTTTCTCTGATTATTTGCTCAGCATACAGACTGAAAAATTATGGTGAAATGATACGGCCCTGACACACACATTCCCTGATCTTATATCACACAGTATCCCCTTGTTCTGTTCAAACGACTGCCTCTAAGTCTATGTACAGTTTCTGCATGAGCACAATTAAGTGTTCTGAAATTCTTATTCTTGAAAATGTTATCCATAATTTGTTATGATCCACACAGTTGAATGCTTTTGCATAGTCAATAAAACATAGATAAATATCTTTCTGATATTCTCTGCTTTCAACCAAGATCCATCAGATACCAGCAATGATATCCCTTGTTCCATGTTCTCTTCTGAATCCAGTTTGAATTTCTGGCAGTTCCCTGTTGATGTACTGCTACAACCATTTTTGAATTATCTTCAGCAAAATTTTACTTGAGTGTGATATTATTGATATTGTACCGAAGGTCATTTATTTTACACTAAAAAAATAGTTTATTCCTCTACAATACAATTTGCTGGCTAGATCAGTGAAATCAAAAAGGTTCTGGACTGTCAGTTTCAAGTCCAACAATTATTACTTAGTATGTGACATTGGATAAATTAATCCAATGTGTTAACGTTTTATATGTAAAATTGAATTAACCATTATTTCCTACCTCTATAAATATTTTGATCATTAAATGAGAATTTATATAAGTTCTAATTACAGTGTCGGTGTGTATTAGGTGTTCAATCTATGAGAACTACTAGTAATAACTGTAGTAATAGTGACAACAGCAGCAACAACTATAGTAGTAATAGTAGTAATACCTCTAGAATGTCTTGCTGTATACTTTGATATCATGATTAGATATCTAATTTTTTGGCTGCCTTGTTCCCAATATATTGTCATCACATGTAATCTCTGAGTTAGTTGAAGTTTTAAAATTTGTGTGATTTCCATAACGTTCCATAGATAATGCTCAATAACTTTGGAAATCACTTGTAATTCTTCTCTTCACTAGCGAACAATACGCTCATTCTCAGAAAGCTTGTGAGTTTATTCTGTTGTTTTTATAAGATGTAAAATCAGAGAAAATCCTTGTAAGAAGCGGACCATCTACATAAAATAACTCACTCTTGCATAACACTTTATTCTTTTATGGGGGCATGGCTGACTACAGAAATTTTAGAAGAATTCAATATTGTAGAAAGGAATGGGAATGAATGCATAAAGAGCAGACCTAGGGCCCTAAGAACACTTTAACTTATGGCTTTCCTGAGTAGAAATAGAAAATATTCACCAAATTATTTGATAAAATTAATAGGAAAAAAATCCATTCCTTTTACCAGGGTCAAGGAAATGTATACTAAATGCAGTAAATGTTACTAGCCAATTTATTCCGGACTGCTAGTCCAAAGGAACATCATTGGATTTTCAAAATAACTGACTAGCTCTCTCTCTGTATATATAGATATTTCTTACGCTACAGAACAGATCAGTTATAGAAATTTTGAGCCATATTCTAATTGGAAAGATCCTTATTAAAACATTTTTATATTAAACAAAACAGTATAAAACGGCCTCATCAATATCTGATTAGGCTCCTTTGATAAAAGGTACTATGTTTAATAGCTAGACAGCCTTGCCACTAAAAAGGTGGTAGGGGTCAGCAAAAATGAATAAATAAATAAAATGAAGCTTGAGCTACAGATTTTGACTTGTAAAGAATGTGGTTACTCGCTTGCTTTTTCACTGTTAGTCATTGGCTTGATCAACATGTTTATTATCTAAATACTTAACCAACTTAATAAATAACTTCAATACAACATATAATCCAACATATAATCCAACATATAATCCAATTTCTAACAAGAACTGGGGTTAAAAACTAAATGGAAAAGTATAGATTTTATTTTGAATTGATACTAGTTTCCATACTAGCTCTGTGGTAACAGTTGTGAAAACTTAGGCAAGTCTTAGCTAATCAGAGTCTCAAATATCACATATGTAAATCTGAAATAATGACACGAAGCTCACAGTGTTGTTATGAGCAATGAATGTGGGAAAGAATATTGTCAAATGTGAAAATTTTTCTGTAGAAATGCAATTTATATTATTTATTTTACATGAAAGACATAGTTACTATTATTTTATTATTTATTTTAGAAACAAGTATTAGCTTGGTAAATGTTACTTAGCCCATAAATGACATCCACTATTATCTTTTTTAGAGAATTCTATTATGCATTTATATTAATTATATTTTAAGGCAGGAGCCCTGGTGGTACAGTAGTTAAGCTCTTGACTGCTAACTGAAAAGTTGGCAGTTCGTACCGATCAGCTGCTCCGCAAGAGAAAGAAGTGGCAATCTGCTTTTATAAAGATTTACAGCTGTCGAAAGCCCACGGAGCAGTTGTACTCTGATCTATAGGGTCGCTATGAGTTAGAATTCGACTCAACAGCAGTGGGTTTATGGGGTTGTATTTTAGGGCTATCACATTTTAAAGCTAATGCATTGTTTATTAATGCAAAGTCTCCCTTAGGTAATTATGACTCATAAATATTTTTGTTTTCTTTATTTTCTAAAAATTACCAATCCATCAAGAGTAAAACTAGAATATTTAATTCATAAAAAACAAAAAAATCTAAAAACCAAACTCATTACTGTTAAGTAAATTCTGACTCACAGAGGTCCCATAAGACAGAGTAGAATTGCCCCATATGGTTTCCTAGGCTGTGATCTTTATGGAAGCTGACTGCCACATCTTTCTCCTGGTGGGTTTGAACAACCAATCTTTTGGTCAGCAGCTGAACACTTAACCGCTATGCCACCAGGGCTCCATTTAATTAATAAGAGTACCTCAATCCATGCTTTATCCATGATAATTAACAACTGTACATACCTGATATAATTCATATTTTAATTGCTTTATTATGTTCAATTTAATTTTAAAAATAAAATGATTGTGCTGAGACCCCCGGTGAAAATTACTTTTCAAATGCAAAATTTCTATTTTAGCGTTCTGTCTGTGTCATATAATTTTGGCGTCTGTATAGAAGTTTGTGTAAAGCCCTAGAGAAAGCACAACGGATTTCTACTTTTTTACAAAGAGCTGTTGCTGTTTCTTTGATCATGTGAAAAATGAATGGGGATATGTATATGTTCTTACTGCAAATAACTTTCCTTGATGAAAACACTGGAATTTTATATGACCTTTACTTTTACTCTCTCATTTATACACGTACATGGATGTTTAAATATCAGGATATACATAAAGGACCCCTGGTGGCACAGTGGTTAAGAGCTCCACTGCTAATCAAAAGGTTAGCAGTTCGAATCCACCAGCGCTCCTTGAAATCCACAATAGACAGTTCTACTCTGTCCTATAGGGTTGCTATGAGTCGGAATTGATTGATGGCAACACATTTGGATATACATATGACTATATAAAAAGCAACATTACAAATAAAATATTATCTAAATGTCAAACATCTACAACCAAGTACTTAGCACTTTTTAACACATCTATTTTTTCTTAGTATTTGCTGATTATAAAATTTAATTCTACAGAAATGATAAAATAGACTAAAAACATGAAATTGTGATTTAGAATGTTTTATTTTGTTTCCCTGAAAATACAAATATGAATTTTAAAAATGGAAAAATTAAGGAAACATTTTCTTAATTTTGTGATTTTTAATAATGCTCCAATTCTGAAAAATTATCAGTGCTACTCAATGTGTTTATTATAATAGTCAATATACATTTATATCTCAAAATAGTTTAAGATTCATATTTTAGTACCGTTTACTCATTAGTTTTTTATTTAATAGAGACGTTAAGAAAATTTTCATCATTATTTACTTTTTTGGTTGTTGCTGCCACAATAATGATCATGTATTCATTAATATTTTATATACATAATTGCTTTTTAAAATATAAGCATATTCTGACATTACAAGTTCATCTCATTAATGATTAGGTATGATATGAAATGACTGTAAAGCGTATTCCTACATAATGAATTTTTTAATGACGCTTGTAAAATTTGATGCTATTCCAAAAGAAAAGAAAATATTCTGTGACCTAAATACAAAATAAAAATGAAATTCAGAATTTAGAATAAAGTTTTATAACCCTTCCAATGGATAATTTTTAATGAATCAACAATGTCATCTGTGATTATAAGTATTTATTATGAAATTATAATGCTCTATTGATCACTGTTTTCTCTTTGCTGATTAATACTAAAAAAAAAAAGAATATCTTTCCTGGTTGTTCCCTGGCTTTGGCTTATTACATGGTCACACAGAGAACCTAACTTGTATATTAGTATTTTAAGGTGACTTCTTTGGAAGGAGTTTTTATTTATTTATTATATTTTAATTTCTTTGTGTTTTGTTTTATGGCCAGATAGTTAGCAAACACCCCAGGAGGTCTGCAACTTTAATGGTGCTGTGATAAAGGTGTTTAGAAAGGATCAAGGCATTTCTAAGTGCAGACAGATCTCAGTTTCAGAGCTGGCACTGCTCCTCTTTTGGAGTCTTCAGACTTTTCATTTCATGGTTAGTGGAACACAACTAGAGTGGCTTTGATACTGGAAGCTTCAACAAGGTATTTTCAAAAGATACTGCCTTTGATGAGGTTTCTTTCTTTTTTTCTAATGTGTATTTTCTTTCCATTTAGCAAGGCATTGTTCCTTGAGTCTTACTGATGTATTTAGTAATCTGGCAACAAATCGGTGTTGCCAGCTGAAAATCTTTATGTGAACTTCTTGAGAGGGCTTAACTTGAAGGAAGAGGGAGACAGCCAGAACCTGCTGTAATATGAGAATAGTGGTTTGAAAAGAGCCCTGGCTGTCTCATGAGTTTGCCATCAACCTGTTAATGAAAGCATTTATTCACATCACTGTTTACTATGTGACAGACGCTGTTCTATGGAAAGGCAAAAGTGAAAAATAAACAAATATCTGCCTCATGATTCTTATAATGGGGAGCCCTGGTGGCACAGTGGTTAAGCATTCAGCTGCTAACCAAAAGGTCGGCAGTTTGAATCCACCAGCCTCTCTTTGGAAACCCTATGGGACAGTTCTGTTCTGTCCTATAGGGTCACTATGAGTCGGAATCAACTCAATGACAATGGGTTTGTTTGTTTGTTTTTTTAATTATAATGGAGTGGAGAAAAAGCAAATGATAAAACAGGTTATGTTACTGAAGAAGAAGTGATAGTGGAAAATAAAGCAGAAAATTGAATTTATTGTTATTGAAAAATTGAAATGTTAAAAAAAAAAGTGTAGTTAGGGGTACATCCATGAAATCATTCCATTTGAATATGGATGTAAAGGAAGTGAGGTTTACTAGCCATTGACATATCTGAGGGAAGAATGCCCAAACAGAGAGAGCAACAAGGGCAAATGCCTAGAGGGCTCCACAGACAGTAAGGAAAGTCTGAATAGATCAGATAAGCAGATATTAGTAGTAAGAAGTCAGGGAGTTCATGGGGCTAGAGCATGTGGACAACGAAGCCATTGTAAGAGCTTTTACTTTTACTTAGTGAGAGGAAGCCATGTGAAGGTTTTTAGCAGGAAAGTGACGTGAGCTGATTCACATATAACAAGATCATTCTAGCTAATATTTTAGGAACAGACTTATTTATGAAAGCAAAGGCAAAATCAGGGAAGCCCACAGGAGATTATTGCATAATCCAGGCAATAGATGATGGTGGTTTGGATAGAGATAGCAATGGAGATAATAAAAATGTTCAGTCTCTCCATAAATTAACTTATTTTATCAATTCTAGTCTTCTATTTTGATTTATTCATTTTATCTTATATAAAAAACTCAATTTTAATTTTAATTTTTAAAGCCCTTATTTTAACTAAATTTTCTTAATTATCTTTTATATATTTCTACAAATCTTCTATGTTTTAGTTTTTTAATCGTAAATTTTGACGGTTTTTATTTTTCCTAATTTTCTTTCTGTTTTGTGATTTTTTAAAACTGTAGAAATCAGTAAACATGGCTGGAATGCTGTTTTTTAAGAGAGCAAATTTCACAAACAAAGGAAGCTCTCGAACCTCATCTCCGGATTTCCAATGAATCACACTTCCAATAGATTACAATTTCCTCAGTGAGAATCTTTTGTTTGTCTTTAGATAGTATAAATACTTAAAAAAAACAGTTGCCCTCAAGTCGATTTCAACTCATGACAACTCATGTATGTCAGAGTAGAACTGTGCTCCGTAAAGTTTTCAATGGCTGATTTTTTGGAAGTAGATCATCAAGCTTTTCTTCTGAGGAGCCTCTGGGTAGATGAGAATATCCAAATTTTCAGTTAGCAGCTGAGTGTGTTAACTGCTTACACCACCCCGGGACTCCATCAGGGCAGATAACCTGATGCATATCACTAATGGTTTTGCAAATTGTAAAACTCAACTTACCAGACACACAGTTGACTGTTCCCCTGAAATCAATGTTTACAGGATTCCAAGTTACAGAAATATTATTATATAATAATAATAATATAATATATAATATTATTATGTCATATTAATGCACTCCTGTATATCTTCTTACAACTAAAATTTCTCCTGTAGAACATAAGTAGTGGATGATATTAAATGCTGGGATACAGATATGTTGTATTTTTATATGTATTCCAGTAATATAGTCATGAAACTGATAAAGATTTTAAGAAATATTACTTCCTTATATTGAAAATTTTAAAACTTTTATAGCGGTCTCTGGTTAAAGAGAGTTTGGCTGAGTTAATGGTAAACTGACTACCTGAATCAATCAATGCTGACTCTGTAAATTAAAAAATTAAGTGTTTTTTTTTTTTTTTTAAGGCAGCAAGTTATCAAATACAAGGAAACACAGGGAAAAAATGACTTGTAAAGTTGTTGGAGGAACTAAGAATTGAAAGTCAAGGGGAAGTGTTGTAGCTTTCAATTTTTACTCATCGTTTGTTCTCCAGAGAAGCAAGAAGTTGCTGATGCAATGTCCTACCCATAAGTCACCAATGATTACTGTGGCCTTGCAGCACCAAGGCAAGTAAATGACAGAGGAACGACCTAAGGCCACTGGGGGGGTGAGGGGAGAACTCACTTTTGGAAAATCGTATGCTCTGCTCACCACTTCTGGAGGAATATTAATATGACATCCATTTCCCTTCTACTCTGAGTCTATGTGAGTTTATCGTTGGAATATAAACCCTATCCAGAACTCTGTAGGCAAGGAAGTTGAGATATGCAAATCCCAGCTCACAGTCCTTCCACAAGAAGGTAGAGCACAGAAGGATTTGGGAACTGACGCTTATTGCAGTGGCGTCACTAGAGTTGGTGTCACCCGGTGCAGTAACTCATGGTGTCAGCACCACCCCTTGCCTGGGTGGGTGGGGCTGACAAGTGAATCCCCCCTGGTTGGCAGAGAGGCCCATCCCCACCCAACCATCCCCACCACAGGGACAAGAGCCATGCTGCGTGGTCCTGCCCCTCACAGTCCCCATGGCTCCCAGCAGCTCCTCCCCTCTCCCACTGGCCAAGGTGGAGACCCTCTTCTCTGCCCAATGATAGGTGCTGGCCTGGCCATCTACACTCTGACCTGCATGTGATGGGGGAGGGGGTGGTGATGAGTCCTCACACTGGGTGACACCAACCCCTAGTGATTGGCGGGTGATAGCGGGGGGTGGTGAGTTATAGCACTGGGTGACAGGTGACACCAACCCTAGTGACGCCACTGCCTTGACTGCCCCTCCCCTGGCAGTGCCAGCCCACTTGCCTCTGCTGTCACCACCATCACAGCTGCAAACCCTAGGGTTATTTTGGTGTCACCCCCTCTGACAGTGTCAAAGGTTGCGGGCCATACTTCCACCACCCCTAGAGTGGGTTATTGTTGAAATTCCAATCTCTCTCGCAGTTCAACCCTATGGCTTATATTTAAATTTGTGAATAATGACAAAATCAACAATATCGTGCTTTGATACAACAGAACACAATCTATTCCTTGTATAAATGAAGATGGCCTTGCATGCTCTCCTCAAGGGAGAGATTCTAAGTTTGATCAATTGCTTCATCCATCTCTGAATGATGTTTATGTCATTTCTAATTCAGATATACTCTTCAATGAGAACTAGAGATGGAATTATATGATAAACGGGCATCAATACATTTTACATATAATATTTAAGATGAGGATAAATATTAGTATGCGACAATAAAAATGCAAGAAAAAATATGCATACATATTACTACATGACTGCAACTAGTCATGAGACCATAGTTGGTGTTTTTAATGATCTTTTCCCATCACATCCATCTCTTCTTTGCTTCCAGACATTATCTGATTGTGATTCTTTACTTGCTGCAGGATTCTTGGTGGTCCTATGTGTACTGGATTCTGTTGTCTTTACCTAACTTTTACTATTAGACAAGGAAGTACAACAAAACATCCCCTAGGAAGTGCCTAGATTCCAGATACACATCTTTAAAACTATTATGTGGTAGAATCAATCATTCCAACCAGTATAATAACCTCATTCCATTGCTGATTAGTTTCAGAGCCATGAAGCACAAAATATCCAGATCATAATCGCAATACTTAGAGCACTCCAAATCCTTCCACCTATATCTAGTAAAATTTTAAGGGTGTCACTCTTTCTTAATCAATGCCCTACATTTCACATAAAGGAATTGGCTATGCAGAAAATTCAGCTCACTTCTTATTTCTGGAAACTACAGACTAAGAAAGGAGCCCTGGTGGTAAAACTAAGCACTCAGATGCTAACCTAAAAGTTAGTAGTTCAAACCCACCCAGTGACTCCAAGGGAGAAAGACCTGGAAATCTGTTCCCATAAAGATTATAGCTTAGAAAACTCTATGGAGGCAGTTCTACTCTGTCCCATGGGGTCACTGTGAGTTGAAAATGGACTCAATGGCACACAACAACATGATTCTGAGAGGAGTCATTTGTGGGCTACCGTGACCTCCTTATAAAATATTGTAATTACCATCAATTCTCCTCTTATCCTGCTTTATTTTTCTTTGTAGTCCTTTCAACCAATTGTCATTTTATATTAGCTATTTATTTTCTTCTATATTTTCTGTATTTCTTGTACTTCTCTTGAAAGCAGGATTTGACCATTTTGTTCACTTCTAGACCCCAGCACCTAGAGCCATGATTGCCATGACTTGCTTGGAATTACAATGGTTGTACAATGACAGTCTGCATCTCAGAACACAAGTATTAACAATCACTATGGTACAATAACTAGTCATCACCAGTGACTGGTGCCATGCCACATCACCATCCACATGGCTCCACTCTGTCTCATGTCCACAACAGCAGTTTATGGCCATCAGAAGTGGTTAAGGCTGACTTTGATATTCTGACTACTTGTGACTTGTTTTGCCTCCTGTCAAGGAAGCATCATTCTGGTTCATTGGGAAGTTCTAGTGAGAAATGAGGAGCCCAGGTGGCGCAGTGGTTAAGAGCTCAGCTGCTGACCTAAAAGTCGGCAGTTGAATCCACCAACCACTCCCTGGAAGCCCTATGGGGCAGTTCTACTCTGTCCTATAGGGTCGTTATGAGTTGGAATCAACTTGATGGCATCCGGTTTCAGTAGTGAGAAATGAAGTCCTGATACACGTTACTACATGGATGAACCTGGAAAACATTACGTTGAGTGAAATAAGCCAGGTACAAAAGGACAAATATTGAATGATCCCACTTATGTGAAATGTATAAGATATGCAAATGCATACAGATCAAAGTTTATTAGTGGTTACCAGGGATAGGCTTGAGGAAAGAGGAAGAGGGGACTCATTGCTTAGGGGATACTGAGCTTCTTTTAACGGTGATGGAAAAAGTTGGAAATGGATAGTGATGATGCATGAACAACATGAGAAACATAATTAATGGCACTGAATTTTACATGTAAAAAGTGTTGAAATGACAAATGTTCTGTTACATATATATTTGCCACAATAGTAATTAAAAAAAACAGTACATAAAAACCTTTCATTGACACCACTTTTAGTCCCTCACATTCTGTAGGTAGAAAGTGAGTATGGGAGGGGCTTATGTGAGCGATTAGTGATTAGGTCCCCTCTGAACATGGTATTCATTCTTCGCTTGTCAATATGCAGAAGCAGGGACAACCTCAGCAACACTTTACCTCAGCCAACAGACTGGCGATTAATCTGCTGCAGTGGCTGACATCTTGAAAATGATGTAATGAAGTCTTTTGCTATTATTTCATATGGAAAATTGCTTTTGACAAGCGCTGTTAGGTTCAGCACTTTTTCAAGAATGCCTCCCTCATTTGTCAAGGAGTGCCTGCATATTATAGCTAACTTCCTCTCTGCTTATTTCCAGCCTTATGGTTATTATTATGGAACCTTATTGTAATCCTTGGCAGAGCTGTATCATGAGAAATGTGCATTAATGGTTACACTGGAAATACTAACTACCAAGTAAAATAATATTAATGTAGGTGTTTTCATACCATTTTAGAGACTCTTTACAAACAATTGACTTTGATATTTTCCCATATGTTCTTCAAGGAAACTGTATCTTTTCCTTCTTGCATTAGTCATTGTTTATAATCAGTATTCATTCTATAAACTCTATGCCCTGCAGTCATATGATTCTTCTTGTTTCATGTGAAAAAGATTTTCTTATATCAAAATAAATCTTAACCAAAATAGTAAATTTACATGTGAAGAAAAATGCCAAAAACCTTTCCTTATTAAGTTCATATATAAGTCAAAATCAGATGAGGCATTGACTATGTACCTGGTACTGTGTTAACTGATTTATTGATAATAACTATACAGGTAGTCCCCAACAAATGACACATTCAAGTTACTGCAAACTGCATTTATGACTGTCTTTTTTTTTTTTTTTTGGACATCTTATTATTAGTAATATGTACTACATAGAATGTTACAGAGTGTAATTTGATGACGTGATTATTCTCAGATGTTCACTCACAGATGTTCAATGTTATGATATACTCTTCAAAGCACTGCTGTATAGCAGGCTACAAACCCCATCATTAAGTCCGGGACTACCTATTCAGGTAGAAACTGTTACTATCTGTATCGTACATATGTGGAAACCTAGGCAGAACCAATAAACTTTTCCAAGGTCATAAATAAATGAGTGTCAGATGAGCATTCAGATTCAGGTAGTCTGGCTCTTAAGTCTGTGATTAACCATTACATTTTCATACAGGAAGAAAGTAACTTGATCATCAGATATGGAAATAAGGCAAAAGCTATGAAATGATTACATGAAATATTAATTTTGGTGATGTCATTAATCAAATTGTGACTTGTTAACACTTTGAAAATTAATTACCTCTAATATAGTAAATTCTAGAGCACTTTTCAAATAAAGATGTTTCTGTTACCCTCTATAATATAGTAAAGCTTGTTAAAATGCCCAAAATAAATCATAGTCTGGAGATTTCTTACCTCCATAGCCTTTCAAGAGTTCTTACAGACTGTGAGCTCTAATTTATAAATGTTTTATTAACTCTGATAGTAAAGCCAAGCTTAGTTTTATGCAAAAGGGTGTCCTTTTTTAGATAGCACATTCTCTTATTCTCATATTAAAACATTATTAGCTTACTAAATATTCCAACATAATATATATACTTTTCTTTCATGAAATATTGTCAATTGCAGTTGTCAAGGATATATTCTACACAAAAATAAACAGGTTTTAGGGGTCAAATATACAAATAAAACTCAATGCAATGAAATAGGTTAGGAATACATTGAATTGTTTGTAGCAGTGTTGACTGTTAACCTTGCAAAATACATTTATTATGTCGTGCTGCAAGAATTTCCTGCTGTTCATATTTTTTACAGAATCTATTCCTTAATGCTACTTTGAGGTCAAAATCAGCAGTAATGTTCTTAATAGATTGCTAAAGCTAAAAATTTTCAGAGAGGTAAAATAAAAATCTACTCTGAGTCTCTTCTTTATATGTTTGTATATTACTATCTTAATATAACTTTAAATACATTTGAAAGTAATATCCTCCTTCATGCAGATACTAGGTCTTTCTTGACATATTTTAGGAATACCTAATGTATAACAGAAACTAATGTTAAATTTATACCAGAAATAACACTTTTAGATTAACTATACCCTCTAACAGGTGTTGAAATGGTTAAAATAAAGAGCCTTATGTGGAAAACATAAATTCAATGACCTAACTGTATATTTGACCACATGCTGTAAAGTACTTAATGAAGTTGCAGGACATATGACATTCCCTGGGTATAGTATTTCTCTTTTTCTGGGCTATACGAAGGCATTTGCTTTAAAAAGATTTTTAGATCCCAAATAAGAGTCATGAACAAACTTAAGTTTGCTTCATGTCATATAATTTGAGAGCCTCAATCGTCATCCCTCCTCCAGTTTGCAAAATTATGTCTTAAATGTTGAGTCCTCCTCCAGATTGCCCTATGCAGAACAATAAGTGTTTTATTTTTAGTAGTTTGTCCTAGTTAGACTCCTTAGTTTTCATAAAGGCGATAAACTTTTATATGCTTTCTAGAAATTTCATAAAGGACATATTTATAGGAATAAAGAACTTAACATCACTTTAGCTGAATAAGAAGTTTTGCGCATTACATACAACAGAGAACAGCTTCATTTCAGACACTTATCAGAAGTATAAGCTTAAACCCACTTCTGTTCAAATGATTGCTTTATTGAGAAAATAATTTTATAAAACTACTTGATAGGTATATAGTATGGTTTAGCTACATTTGTTGTACAACATATCCATGGATTGAGCACTTCCATCAAGTGCTAAATGGGAAAAAATTTGGATGCAACTTATTAAACTATTATTAACTAATCAGATTCCATTACTCTTCCTTGAGGGGCATTGTAAAAAAGAAATATAAGAACATATTTTCTTTTTAATAAAAAAGATGTGTTGGTCTTCATATTACAGCACTCCTCTCATAAGAAATCACAGCAATCTTTCTTGTCTGGTCACTGTTCCATATATAGTTGTACTTTGCCCCAAAAACTATAACTTATAATTTTGGATATCAAAAATCATATGACTACTTGGATAAAGATGTTCTGCCCTCAGAAAAATGTTGCAAACGCTTGGTTTTATATCTGAGTACTTTTCTGGTAAGAGCTGGACTTCGATGCCAAGAAGATCGAGCAGAATTACTCCTGTAATTCATGCTATTTTAACAGAGGCCACAAAGTTATAAATAATAATCAGAAGTACCCACTGATCTAAGGATCTTTCCAGTTAATTTCAATAAATAATCATTCATTCAGCAAATATGCAGTAGGCACTGGAGATAGAGTTATGAGCAAGAGAAATGTGTCTGCCTTCTTTGTGAATTTCTCTCTCACACTCTGCCTTCTAAGTGAAGGCACCTTTCAGACTATAAGCTAAAGCCCTGGTCCAATTCTCTGTAGCAGACAGTAGTGTTGACTATATGGTGTATGAGGGCAGGGACAATGTCAGCCTAGTGGATGAGGAAAGTTTCATGACTTGTATCCCAAAAGACAAGTGGGATTCAGCAAGTGGAAAGAGGGTGGAGTAATAAGTGCATCACAAGAAGATTTGAAGGCTAGGAAGTTTCAGGGAGTGACACTGAGATGAAGACATAGGGAGGGAAGTAGTAGATGATAAAAACCAAAAAACAAACAAACCCATTGCCATTGTGTTGATTCCAACTCATGGCGACCCTATATATGGTAGATGATAAGGCAGGCTGAAATCAGAGACTGCTTTGATCTACAACCAGGTTAAGAAGACTGAATTTTATTCCTTAGGCAATGTGCTGGGGAACTCCAAGGATTTGAACACGGGAATGACATGTTCCTGGATGAAGCCTTTTTCACATAAGATCCATCTTAAAATGAACTAATTAAAATCTTTCCCAGATCCTTTTACATGTGGCTTTAATTTACATAAAATATAAATGAGTATGTGATTTAAGATCTGAGTAATTTATAACTAGTAAGATTCCATTATGAATTAATTTCACATTGTCAAAATTAAAAATTTTTGTGCTGCTAAGGACACCATCAAGAAAGTAAGAAATAATCCAGAGAATGGGAAAATATTTTTGCAAATCATACCTCTGATAACAAACTTGTAACTAGAACATACAAAGAACCATTACAACTCTATAATAAGACAAATAACCCATTTTAAAATGAGCAAATGAGCTGAATTGACATTTCTTCAAAGACGATACACAAATGGTCAATCAGCACACAAAAAGATGGCCAACATCATTAATCATCAGGGAAATGCAAACCAAAACCACAATGAGACAGTACTTCACATCTACTAGGATAGTGTCTTAGTTATCTAGCGCTGCTCTAACAAAAATAACACAAGTGGATGGCTCTAACAAAGAAAAATTTATTCTCTCACAGTCTAGGAGGCTAGAAGTCCAAATTCAGGGTGCCAGCTCCAGGGGAAGGCTTTCTCTCTCTGTTGGCTCTGGGGAAAGGTCTTTGCCATCAATCTTCCCGTGGTCTAGGGGATTCTTAGCACAAGGACCCCGAGTCCAAAGGACACACATTCCTGACCTTGCTTGTTTGGTTGTAATAACCCCCTCCCCCACCTTGTCTTTCTGTTTGCTTATCTCAGAAGAGATTGACTGAAGACACAACCTAACCCTGTAGGTTGAGTCCTGCGTCATTAACATAACTGCCTCTAATCCTGCCTCATTAACAACATAGAGGCAGGATTTACAACACATGGAAAGATCACATTAGATGACAAAATGGTGGACAATCACACAATACTGGGAATCATGGTCTAACCAAGTTAACACCCATTTTGGGGGGGCACTATTCAATCCATAGCAGATGGCTATAATTAAAAAAGACAGATGACAACAACACTGCCATCAAGTCGGCTCTGACTCATGGTGACCCGTATATGTCAGACTAAGACTATGCTCCATAGGTTTTTCAATGGCTGGTTTTTCAGAAGTATGTAGATCACCAGATCTTTCTTCCCAGGAGCCTTGGGTGGACTCAAACTTCAACCTTTCAGTTAGTAGTGAAAGTGCCTTAACCATTTGCACCACTGAGACTGCAGTTGAATACTACTGGGCTATTAAAAAGGAATGAAGTATTGACACATGCTACAACATGGTTGCACATCTTGAAAACATTACGCTAAGTGAAAGAAGCCAGACACAAAAGGCCATGTACTGTATGATTCCATTTATACAAAATGCTCAAAATCCAGAGACAGAAAGTCGATCAGTGGTAGTCTAGGCCTTGGGGAAATAGAGAGTTAGTCCTAATGGTAAGGGATAAAACAAATGAGAGGATGATAAAAAAAGTTATAAAATTGACCGCTGTGATGTTTTACATACTTTTATGTAATATTCTAAATAATATACTAAAAACCACTGAATTGTACTCTTTAAAGGGATGAATTGTATCCTATATAAATTATATCACAATAAAGTTGTCACAAAAAATTATGATTTAATTACAATTATCTGTTCATAATAAGCTAATAGTAATCTTAGCATCAAACATATGGTCTACCTCTAACTAAAGAGGTAGAACAGCTTAGTATAAATATTGTATACAGTATTGCATGCCATCTATTTTTCCCTTTACCTGTATTTAAGACTTTCCCTTTTAAAATATCATTTTTTAAGACAAAATATGACTTTTTGGGTTTAGTTACTTATAAAGTTCCTTTGGCATGTATGCACACATCTTCTATTTATAATTATATAGTCCTGACTTTATATTATTTCACAAAGATTGTTTGCATGTTTTATTAAAAAGATTATTATTGTTTGCTATACTGTAAATGTAACTTTCTGAATGGTGGATTTCTTTGAAGAAAGGACAAAAGGAGAATATAAACATAAATCGAGTTTCTTATAAAAGTTACTTCTGTAAAAATGAAATCAATATTTTACTGTAAAAATCACAAATCAACATAAGATAGAATTATGCAGAATAATTTAACAATGTCATATCACACAAACTAATAGAAATTTTAAGTTTCATTACATTAGATTCATGGTAGTCTGCAAAGTTTTTAATTAAAATTTAAATAAAGTGTCTTATATTAGGTATTTAATATCAACAAGTTCAGAGCTATTTAAATGGTTTCACAAGGAACGTGAAAAGCATTAATATTTAAATAAAGAATTACCATATGGCACAACAGTATTCACAGTGTTTTTAGACATGAGGTCTCCTGATGTCAAGATTTTGATTTAAAGTCCATTCAACTCATGAAAATGCTGAAATGTACAACTTTTTAGTTTGCAACTATTCTATTATTAAAATCTGGGTTTGTGCTCTTTCTCTCTTGAATTATACATACATATAATAAATAGAAAATGTGTACATACATGCCAAAGGAACTTTATAAATAACTAAATCCAAAAAGTCATATTTTGTCTTAAAAAAAGAAGTTTTAGAAAGGAAAGTCATAAATACAGATAAAGGGAACAATAGACAGCATACGATGTTTTATACTACATACATACATATATATGTACTTAAGTAATTTCACTCTCTTCACCACTATTGGTTACGTAAAAAATAATATGACTATTTATAGTATCAGAAGAAGCATTAGATCTGCATTTGGGAGCTGTGTTGTCTGACACATGCATCCCATGGGGTGGAGTTTAATAGCATCTTCCTTAGAGGATTAAGCACTTAAATATCAGTAAAGTGCTTCAGTCGGTGTCTGAAATTTATTAAGTTTTTTAAAATTGTTGCAAATATACACATAACACAACATGTGCCAGTTGAACATTTTTCATAAGTATAATTCAGCAACACTTGTATTTTATTACTGCTTTTCAGGTGTTAGCTCTCTGGCTTCAATTCCTGACAGTCAATTAATTACATTCCAGCTGTATTTGACTTCTTTCTTTTCCTCAAACACAACAGCTGAGTCCCAGGGTCAGAGCCTTTGTTGGTGCTGTTCATTCTGCCTGGAACAGTCTATATTCAACTTTATTCAGATCTCTTCTCAAATGAGATTTCTTCAGAGAGACCATTCTTTGAATCTTTATTTAAAATAGTCTCTCCAGTCTCATTAGTGTCCCAATCCTTGCTCTATTTAAAGTTTATTCATACCATTTATTACCATATTTAAATATGTTGTTTATTCACTATTTTACTTATTTTACTATTTTTTAAGTCTTTTTTTGATATCTGTTCTTTCAGTAAAAATACGATAAAACCAAACCCTTTGGCATCGAGTCCATTTGGACTCATAGCAACCCTATACAACAGAGTAAAACAGCCCCATAGGGTTTCCATGGAGTAGCTGGTGGATTTGAACTGCCAACCTGTTGGTTAGCAGCCAAGTTTTTAGCCACTGTACACCAGGACTCTGCTTGGAAAGGAAGAAGTAAAACTATCATTATTTGCAGATGATATGATCATATATGTAGAGAAACCCAAAGATTCCACAAGAAAACTACTGGAACTAACAGAAAGATCCAACAAAGTAGCAGGATATAAGATCAATATACAAAAATGAGTTGGATTCCTATGCACCAACAAAGAGAACTTCAAGAAAGAAATCAGGAAAACAATACCACTTATAATAACACCTAAAAAGACTTACTTAGGAGTAAATCTATCCAGAGACGTAAAAGTTCTGTACAAAGAAAACTACAAAATACTACTGCAAGAACCGAAAGAGACCTACTTAAATGGAAAAACATACCATGCTCATGGATAGGAAGACTCAACATTGTAAAAATGTCAGTTCTACCCAAAGTGATCTACAACTATAACGCAAACAAAAAAAAAAATCCCAAACCTGTTGCCATTAAGTCAATTCTGACTCATAGCAACCCTGTAGGACAGAGCAGAACTGCCTCATAGGGTTTCCAAGGAGTAGCTGATGGATTCAAATTGCTGACCTTTTGGTTAGCAACCAAGCTCCTAACCAATGCACTACCAGGACTCCAGATATAACACAATTCTGATCCAAATACCAATAGCATTATTTAAATGGATGGAAAAACTAATCAACAACTTTATATGGAAAGGAAAAAGGCCCTGGACAAGTAAAACATTATTGAAGACAAAGAACAGAGTTGGAGGTCTCACACTACCTGATTTCAGAACCAACCATGCAGCCACAGTGGTAAAAAGAGCCTAGTACTGGTACAATCATAGACTCATAGACCAATGGAACAGAAGCAAGAACCCAGATGTAAATCCATCCACCTATGGTCAACTGTTCTTTGACAAAGGATCAAATTTCATTAAATTGAGAAAAGACAGTCTTTTTAACAAATGGTGCAGGTAAAACTGGATATCCATTTGTAAAAAAATGAAATAGGACCCATACTTCATACCATATACAAAAACTAACTCAAAATGGATCAGACTCCTAAATATAAAACCAAAAAAGATAAAGATCATGGAAAAAAAAAATAGAGAAAATGCTAAGCGCCCTAATATATGGTACAAATTCAATATGAACCGTAACTAACAATGCACAAACACCAGAAGATAAACTGGATAACTGGGAGCTCCTAAAAATTAAACACTTATGCTCATCATAAGACGTCACCAAAAGAGTTAAAAAGAGAACATACAGACTGGGAAAAAATTTTTGGCTACAATATATCTGACAAAGGTCTAATCTCCAAAATTCACAGAATACTTCAATACCTCAATAACAAAAAGACAAATAATCCAATTAAAAATGGGTAAATGATATGAACAGACACTTAACCAAAGAAGACGTTCAGGTGGCTAACAGACACATGAGCAAATGCTTGGAATCACCGGCCATTAAAAAAAAACAACAAAAAACAGAAACTCATTGACGTTGAGTCAATTCCGACTCATAGCGACACTGTAGGACAGAGTAGAACTGTCCCATAGGGTTTCCAAGGAGCAGCTGGTGGATTCAAACTGTCGACCTTTTAGTGAACAGCCAAACTCTTAACCACTGTGCCACCAGGGCTCCATATAGTGACCTTCATTAGCCACTAGAGAAGTACAAATCAAAACTACAGATGAGATACCATCTCACTACTACATTACCAGCATGAATCAGAAAAAGAAAACAAATGTTGGAGAGGTTGCAGGGAAATTGGAACTCTTATGCACTGCTGGCAGGAATGTAAAATAGTACAATCACTGTGGAAATCAATATGGCACCTCCTTAAAAAGCTAGAAATAGAAATACCATATGATCCAGCAATCCCACTCCTAGAAATGTATCCTAGAGAAATAAGAGTTGTCACACTAATACACATATGCACACACGTGTTCATTACAGCATTATTCACAATAGCAAAATGACTGAAACCAATCTAAGTGCCCATCAAAGGTGAATGGATAAACAAATAATGGTACAGACACACAATGGAATACTATGCAACAATAAAGAACAATGATGAATCTGTGAAACATTTCACAACATGGATGAATCTGGAGGGGATAATGCTGAGTGAAATAAGTTAATCACAAAAAGGCAAATACTGTATGAGACCACTATTATAAAAATTCAAGAAAAGGTTTACACACATAAAAAAAAAAAATCTCTAATGGTTATAAGGGACGATAGGGTTTGGGAGGGGAGATCAGTAACTAGATAGCAGACAAGTGTTAACTTTCATGAAAGGAAAGACAATACACGATATAGGGGAAGTCAGCACAACTTGACCAAGGCAAAGCCATAGAAGATTCTTAGACACATCCAAATACCTTGAGAGACCAAGTCACTGGGGCTGAGGGCTGGAGATCATGGTCTCAGGGGACATCTACGTCAGTTAGCATAACATAGTTCATAAAGAAAATGTTCTACATCCTACTTTGCTGAGTAGCGTCTGGGGTCTTAAAAGCTGGCAAATGGCCATCTAAAATGCATGTATAGATTCCATCATGTTCAGAGCAAAGGAGAATAAAGAAAACCAGATGCAAGGAAAATATCAGACCAAAGGACTAATGGACCACATAAAACACAGTCTCCTCAACCTAAGCCAGAAGAGCTAGATGATGTCGGGGTACCACCACGGACCACTCTGGCAGGGATCACAATAGAGAGCTCGAGACAGAGCAGGAGAAATAATATCTTGGATTGTTATTGGTATTATATTTAACTCCAATATTCCTGGGAGTTAAATATAATTCCTCCATATATTTAATCTACTATTTGTAATCAAGGTCACAAAAGTTTTAAATCTATCCTTTTAAAAAATCTTCATGATATTTTAATATTCTGCAATACTCGCTTCCTTAGTTAAAATCATTAGTATAACTACAATTTTCCAATGTTAAGATGAAACAGATATATATAATTAGTTATAGTAGAAAGTAGAGTAGAAACCCTAGCATTATTCATTTTATTTTAAAGATATTTGGTTTTTAGTCGTATTCTACAAGCTGTGATTTAAAAGTCTAAAAATGTTACAGTATTTTAATTTAACTTTTAAATGTTGATAGCCAGCATTTGAATCTAACAATGGGGCCACAATCAGAGCACTCTGAAAACTAGATCTCATTTATTTGAAAAATCTTCAGGAATTATTTCAATAATCATATTTATTTTTAATAATAAATCCTAGAAATTAATTAAATTAGTCTCTTTATTTTGAAAATAGAAAAGTAAAAACTCTGCATTTATTTGCATAGTGTAGCAAAGGTAAAAGAGAACAATTTAAAGTCTCTCTCTCTCTCCTTTATGATATAACTGAATGAATTGCTCTACACACGTTTTTTCCTTTATAAAAACTCTTCAAATTTTTTATGCGCTCTATGCCCAATTTCCATTCATTCAATATCATCTGTCTTTTATTTGTTCATTTAGGAATTCAGTAAACTTACACTAAAATTCTAATAGTATACATAATAAGACAGACTTAAAATCTATTATAATTTTTCAAAAATCTATTTTGGCTCATCTTGCGTGGCAAAATGGTACTCTAAGCAGAAGCACCAAGTGGTCACTCCACAGCAAAGATCTGAAAAACCAAGCCAAACAGAGAAAACAGCAATCCTGAAACCCTAAAACATCAACTGAAGAGATAAAGAACTCAGCCAAGCACCAAATGGAATAAGAAAACTGACAGAGAGTGGAGAGCAAAGAGAGATTCATGCAGAGGTACCCTATCAGCTAATGCAGCCTGGATCCACCATCTTGGATTCCTATCAGACACCAGCAAATAGGGGGTATGAGAAAGCAACTTCACGGACCTTACAGCAGGAGACAAAACAACCAGTAATTTGCAATATACGCTTTCCCACCCCCCACCCTTCTTCACCCCCCACTCGGCCTCTTTTGCTTCCCACGGCCACAGTCTCTTGGCTGGGAGCACCGGCTGCTTGGATTCCACCCACCCACACTGGCTGGCTTCCTGAGTATCATTTGTTGGCTGCTGGTGTTGCTTTTTTTTCGGCTTCTTTTGATTTCTTCCTTACCTCTCACCACCTCCCCCTCGTTTCGCTCAAATACCTGGCTCCATGTGCCATCTTTGCTTCTTCCTCAGAGGCTGCGGAGCTCCATTCAAGTGTGGAACTGCTTCCTGGTCTGGGCTGCCATGCTGGTGGGATCATGGGTCATTTGTTTGTTTGTTTGTTTTGAACTGTTGGTTTGTTTTCTTTTCCTTTTCTCAAGTTAGGGGCTCGTTTTGGCCGGGTGGTGCTGCGCGGCTTGGAACCTACCCGGCTGGGTTGCGCAGATGTACAGAGGGATGCCTGAAGACATCTCTTTTTTCATGTTTTTTTCTTTTTTTCTGCTTTTTGGGGGAATTTCCTTATTCTTTTTTTTTAATTTGTTTTGTTTTCTTTTCCCTCTTTTTCCCTTTCTGTCTTTCTTCATTACTCAGAATTATCCAAAAGTTGAAGCAAAAAGCAGGCAAAAATGAGGAAAAAATAGACAAATTCATGGCAAAGACAGACAAAAAAATGGAAGAATTCAGGAAAATAATGCAGGAACAAAATGCCAAAATAAATTCACAACTATAAATTATACAAAGACAACAATTAGAAATCCAAAAGATAAACAATAAGATTTCAGAAATGGACAGTGTCACAGAAGGGCTGAG
>NW_004444031.1:2019748-2021916 GCF_000243295.1 Trichechus manatus latirostris
CCTCGCTCTCCGTTCTCTGTCAGTTTTCTCACTCCATTTGGTGCTTGGCTGAGTTCTTTATCTCTTCATTTGATGTTTTAGGGTTTCAGGATTGTTGTTTTCTCTGTTTGGCTTACTTTTTCGGATCTTTGCTGTGGAGGGACAGCATGGTGCTTCTGCCTAGAGCGCCATTTTGCCGGAAGTCTGGCCAACATCATTCTTAATTGAGAGAGGCTGAAAACATTCCCCTTCAGAACAGGAACAAGACAAGGATGACCTTTATCTCCACTCCTATTTAACATTGTGCTAGAAGTTCTAGCTAGAGCAATAAGGCAAGAAAAAGAAATAAAGAGAATCCAAATTGGTACTGAAGAAGTTAAACTGTCCCTTTTTGCAGATGATATGATACTATACATAGAAAACCCTAAAGACTCCATGAGAAATCTACCGGAACTAATAGAAAGATTCAGCAGGGTAGTAGGATACAAGATAAAGATACAAAATCAGTTGGATTCCTAAACACCAATAAAGAGAATGGTGAAAAGGAAATCAGGAAAACAATAGTATTTAAAATGGCCTTAAAAAAAATGAAATACTTAGGAATAAATCTAACCAGGCATTTAAAAGACCTATAGAAAGAAAACTACAAAACACTACTGCAAGAAACCCAAAGGGATCTACATAAATGGAAAAAAATACCATGCTAATGGATAGGTAGACTCAACATTGTGAAAATGACAGTTCTACCCAAAACAATTTACAAATACAACACAATCCTGATCCAAATACCAAAAATATTCTTCTAAGAGATGGAAAAACTAATCATTAACTTTATATGGAAAGGGAAGAAGCCCCAAATAAGTAAGGCACTACTGAAGAAGAAGAATAAAGTTGGAGGACTCACAGTACCAGACCTCAGAAGCTAGTATATAGCTATGGTAGTCAAAACAGCCTGGTATTAGTACAACAACAGATACACTGACCAATGGAACAGAATCGAGAACCCAAATGTAAATCCATCCACCTACGGTCACCTGATCTTCAACAAGGGCCCAAAATCCATCAAATGGGGGAAAAGACAGTCTTTTTGACAAATGGTGCTGGCAAAACTGCATATCCATCTGCAAAAAAGTGAAACAGGACCGATACCTCGCGCCGTATACAAAAACTAATTCAAAATGGATCAAAGACCTAAATATAAATCCAAAAACTATAAAGTTCATAGAAGAAAAAGTAGGACCAACGCTACAGGCCCTAATACATGACATAACAGGATACAAACCATAACCATCAGCACACAAACCCCAGAAGATAAGCTAGATAACTGGGATCTTCTAAAAATTAAACACCTATGCTCTTCAAAAGATTTCACCAAAAGAGTAAAAAGAGAACCTACAGACTGGGAAAAAAATCTTTGGACAGTGCAAGTTAGACAAAGTTCTAATGTTCATAATCTACAAGAAAATCCAACACCTCTACAACAAAAAGACAAATAACCCTATTAAAAAATGGGCAAAGGAAATGAACAGACACTTCACCAGAGAAGACATTCAAATGTCCAACAGACCCATGAGGAAATGCTCACAATCACTAAAAATTAGAGAAATGCAAATTAAAACCATAATGAGATAGCATCTTACCCCGGCATTACTGGCACGAATCAAAAATGCTGGAAATAACAAATGTTGGAGGGGCTGTGGGGAGATCAGAACTCTTCTGCACTGCTGGTGGGAATGAAAAATGATACAACCAATTTGGAAAATGATATGGCTCTTCCTTAGAAAGCTAGAAATAGAAATACCATATGATCCAGCAATCCTACTCCTAGAAATATATCCTAGAGAAATAAGAGTCATCACTCGAATAAACATATGCACACCTATGTTCATGGCAGCAGTGTTCACAGTAGCAAAAAGATGGAAACAACCTAGATGACCATCAACAGATGAATGGATAAACAAGCTATGGTATATACACACAATGGAATACTATGCAACGAGAAAGAACATGGTAAATCTCTGAACCATCTCATAACATGGATGAAACTGGAGGACATTATGCTTAGTGAAATAAGTCAATCACAAAAGGACAAGCATTGTATTTAACCTCTATTGTAAAAACCATTAAAAAGTTTACACACAAAAAGTAACAATCTTTGTTGGTTACCAGGGATGGGAGGGGTGGGGGGG
>NW_004444031.1:2022492-2039538 GCF_000243295.1 Trichechus manatus latirostris
CGGCCCCCAGACACCCTTTTAGCTCAGTGGTGAAGTTACTTCCAATGTTCACCATTCAGCCAGGGATTGAACAGCCCCATAAAACAAAATGGGACTAATGAGGCACAGCTGTCCAGGGACAAGGGCTAGAAGGCAGAAGGTGACAGGAAAGCTGGTGATAGGGAACCCAAGGTTGAGTAAGGACAGTGTTGATGTGTTGTGAGGTTGTTAACCATTGTCATAGGGGAACATGTGTACTGTTTAATGAGAAACTATTTTGTTCTGTGAACCTTCATCTAAAGTGAGAATAGCACCACAATTGGAAGAGCTTAGTTGATGTTACTGAACTGTGCATGTAGAAATTTTTGAAATGGTGTATCTTTGGTTATGTATATTTTCACAAAAAAAATAAAAATAAAAATGGTCAAGAAGGGATAGGGTTGACATGTCGTGGGGTTGTTAACCAATGTCATAAAACAATATGTGTACTACTGTTCAATTAGAAACTATTTGTTCTGTAAACCTTCACCTGAAGTACAATAGTACAATTAAAAAAAAGAAAAATACATATATATTTTGGCTCAAGCTCAGATATTTAGGTTAATGGAAGTAAATAGACTGTACAATGGAAGATCAGTACATAAAATGTAACTTAATGTACAATACAGAATATACCAAAAATAAAGGAGTAAAGCAAAGGGTAGATTGGTAGATGACGTGGGAAAACTGACTCACAAGAAAATAAAACAGAATTCGTCTTTGAAAACTATGAAGCTGAACTTTAAATTGATTAAAGACCTAACTATGAAAAGTAAAACTATGAAGTTAATAAAATATATTTTAGGGGAATAGCTTTGAGATGTGAAACCCAGGAAAGATTTAGCAAAACTTCAAAAGCACATATCATTAAAAAAAATGTTGATTAATCTGATAACATCAACATTAACGATTGTTTAAAAATACTGAAGGAGATTTCGACAGTGTTAAGTTACCGACTAAAGTAAGAGACTAATATATAGACTATACAAGGATCTCTGTAATTAAATTGGGGCTGAGGGTAGGGTGTTGGAAGAGGGGAGAGAGAGACATGCAGCAATGTAGATAAGTTCCAGATGGCCCTTGCTCTCCTCTGCTCCATGTCTAGCTCTCACTCTCAGCCCCCAGAATCCAGTACAACCATTCAAGATGCAGAAGCTGTAGTGTTCCATTTGCTTATTCACCATCTCTCCCTCATGGTTCCACTCCTACAACTAAATACGCTTGGCTTCAGAAAGGTTGGTGATTGACTTTTAGACCCTTAAATCTCCAGCTTCTCTCATAATTGTCTAAAGCAAGAGTTGTCAAACTATGACTCAAGGACCAAATCAAGCCTACCATTTGGTTTTGTAAATATAACATTACAGAGACAAAGCCAGTGATTTATGTATTTTCTATGGTTGCTTGTGTGATATAATAACAGATATGAGTAAGTGAGACATAGACTGTGGTCTGCAAAGTCAAAAATGTTCACTATGCTCAATTTCTATTCATTCAATCTCATATTTACCAATAAAACTTTGACTTCTAGTCTAAGGTCTTATTTCTATAAATTCATTATTCTGTTGCCACGATGGTTTTTCTTCTTCCTTGATTGATAATATAATTTAAAAATCATCTGCACTTGAAGTAAGTGTGTATGTGTGTGTGTGTGTGTGCGTGTCATGGTGCTTGGGTGTGTGAGACAGAACATTTATAGATTAAAATCACATTGTGCTGGAAATTGTATCACTGGTTTGTGAAATGTGGAAGTCCACATGAAAATGCTTAAATGATATTTTACTCTTATAATGGTATCCAAAGTGTTATTTATGATGTACTGGCATGCAGGTATCAAGGTTGCCAAGAAAGACATGACTCACATACAGGCACCAGATAGAACAGAGTTTACTTACAGGGAAGAGAAACAGAATAAGATCAGCTTGAATAGTGGGTGTAGGCCTCCCATGGCCAATGGGTCATTCCCCATATCTGATGGCAGGTGATGGGCTGCAGGCACTCCTCTTGTGCTGCAGGTGAAATACCTTGTTCCTTCCCTGCTGGGAACAGATGTAGCAGTGGGGTTGGCCAGGTGCCATGTGACACTTGGGCATAATCAGAACAAAGAACCATTCATCAGGCCCTTAACAGGAACATATCCCCAAACAAGACAGAAGGCCCAATACAAACTGTGCAATCTTCCTCTGAGATGTTCCAGGCCCAAGGCCCCGACTGAACAATCTGGAGAAGAAGCGGAGAGTAGTGTGAGGGTTGCTCGTCCAACATTTACAAAAGAAAAAAAAAAAAATCTACTCTTCAGTAATACGTACAGTGTTTTACCTTTTCATGGCTTCATAAGATTAGGGTCTTGAAAAACACAACCTAATGAAATTTATACTAGAAAGTTTAACAACATATGGGAGCAAAGTTAAGTAACATTTTAAAGATGCTCTTATAAATATATTTAAATTGCTAAATTAAACTGTAGGAGTATAAAAATCAAGACCAGCAAAGTGATTCCATTTATAATATGCTAGTATAGATGTTCTTGAATGTAGAGTTGCTAAAGTGAATGGAAGAAACGATGGATGAAGTAAAAGACCTGAATGAGAAGACAAAGTAAAGTATTATAATTAAATGTGCAAAGGCCTGGAGTTAGAAAATCAACAGTGAAGAACATGCTTGCCATTTCTTTTTTTTTTTCTTTTTTAATTGTAGTTTAAGTGAAAGTTTACAGTTCAAGTTAGTCTCTCATACAAAAATTTACACATACATTGTTATGTGAACCTAACAGCTCTCCCTGTACTGTGACAACTCACTCCTCCTTTCTGCCCCTGATTTCCCGTGTCCATTCTACCAGCTCCTGACCCTATCTGCTTTCGCATTTCACCTCTGGACAGAAGGTGCCCTTTTAGTCTCATGTATCAACTTGAGCTAAGAAGTACACTCTTCATGAGTTTCATTTTATGTTCCATAGTCCAGTCTAATCTTTATCTGAAGAGTTGGCCTCGGGAATGGTTTTAGTTCTGGGTTGACAGACAGTCTCGGGGCCATGCCTTCTGGGGTTCCTCCAGTCTCAGTCAGACCATTAAGTCTGGTATTTTTACTAGAATTTGAGTTCTGCACCTCACCTTTCTCCTGCTCCATCAGGGACTCTCTGTTGTGTTCCCTGTCAGGGCGGTCATTGGTGGTAGCTGGGCACCATCTAGTTCTTCTTGTCTCAGGATGATGTAGTCTCTGGTTTATGTGGCCTTTTCTGTCTCTTTGGGCTAATACTTTCCTTGTGTCTTTGGTGTTCTTCATTCTCCTTTACTCCAGGTGGGTTGGGACCAATCGATGCATCTTAGATGGCCACTCACTGGCTTTTAAGACCTCAGACACCACTCACCGAAGTAGGATGCAGAACATTTTCTTAGTAAATTTGTTATGCCAATTGACCTAAATATCCCCTGAAAGCATGGTCCCCAGACCCCCCACCCTCCGCTAGTCTGTCCCTTGAAGTGTTTGATTATGCTAGGCATTTCTTAAGTAGAAAGAAATGAAAAAATTCAAGCCTCTAGTTGCAATATTGAAGGATTCTATGACCAAAATATTGAACGTCTCAGGAAGCATCAAAGAAAGACGGAAGAAATACAGAGTTACTGTACCAAAAAGAATTGGTCGATGTTCAACCATTTCCGGAGGTACCATATGATCAAGAACCAATGGTACTGAGGGAGGAAGTCCAAGCTGCACTGAAGGCATTGGCAAAAAAGAAGTCTTCAGGAATTGATGGAATATCAATTGAGATGTTTCAAAGAATGGATGTAACACTGGAAGCACTCTGTTGCTTATGCCAAGAAATTTGGAAGACAGCTACATGGCCAACCCACTGAAAGAGATCCATATTTGTGCCCATTCCAAAGAAATTATTGAACAATATCATTAATAGCACACACAAGTAAGATTTTGCTGAAGATCATTCAAAAGCAGTTGCAGCAGTGCATCAGCAGGGAATTGCCAGAAATTCAAGCTGGATTCAGAAGAGGATGGGGAACCAGGGATATCATTGCTGACGTCAGATGGATCTTGGCTGAAAGCAGAGAATACCAGAAAGATGTTTACTTGTGTTTTATTGAATAAGCAAACACACCGGACTGTGTGGATCAAAAAAAATTATGGATTACATTTTGAAGAATGAGAATTCCAGAACACTTAAATGTGCTCACGAGGAACCTGGACATAGAGCAAGAGGCAGTAGTTCGAACAGAACAAGGGGATACTACATGGTTTAAAATCAGAAACGGTGTGTGTCAGGCTAATATCCTGCCACCACACTTATTCAATCTGTATGCTTAGCAAATTGTCTGAGAAGCTAGACTATACGAAGAAGAACATGGCATCAGGAATGGAGGAAGACTCATTAACAATCTGTGATACGGAGATGACACAACGTTCCTTGCTGAAAGTGAAGAGGACTTGAAGCACTTACTGGTGAAGATCAAAGACTACTGCCTTGAGTATGGATTAGACTTCAACATAAAAGACAACAAAAATCCTCACAGCTGGACCAATAAGCAACATCATGATAAACAAAGGAAATATTGAAGATCTCAAGGTTTTCATTTTACTTGGATATACAATTAATGCCCATGGAAGCAGCAGTCAGAAATCAAAGGATGTATTGCATTGGGAAAATCTTCTTCAAAAGACCTCTTTAAAGTGTTGAAAAGCAAAGATGTCACTTTAAGGACTAAGGTGCACCTGACCCAAGTTTTGATAGTTTTAATCGCCTCATATGCATGCGAAATCTTGACAATGAATGAAGAAGACTGAAGATGAATTGATGCCTTTGAATTACAGTGTTTGCAAAGAATATTGAATATACCAAGGACTGCCAGAAGAACTAATAAATCTATCTTGGAAGAAGTACAGCCAAAATACTCTTTAGAAGCAAGAACGGCAAGACTTTGTCTCACATACTTTGGGCATGTTATCAGGAAGGGCCAGTCCCTGGAGAAGGACATCATGTTTGGTAAAGCAGAGGGTCAAGGAAAAAGAGGAAGACCCTCAACGAGATGGGTGGACACAGTGGCTGTCCAAACATAGCACCAGCTGTGAGGATGGTGCAGGACCAGGCAGTGTTTTTTTCTGTTGTACACAGAATCACTGAGTTGGAACTGACTCAACAGCACATAACAACCGTATAGCTGGGTGTATACTTTTCTTTCTACAAGTGTCAAATACTTATTCATATCATAACTTTGAGTTGACATCCACCATTAAACATTCACCTTCATTTCAAAGATGCAGATATAAACTGACATATCAAAATATCTTTCATCCTAAGAAATTCAGAGCGTGGTTCTAATTTAAGTTTCTTCAGTTTTTTTTTTTTTTTGTCTGTAATCATACTCAATGCTTAACTTACAAAATTATCTATACCTGTTCAATCTGTCTTTTTACCAACTCTGTCTCTTTCTGACTTCTAGTTTTTCCTATTATTCTTCCCTGTCATGATTTTCAGTTACTCATATTGGAACTCGTTGTTTCAATTGTATCAAAAGACTTACAGATATAAATCTGGATACATTTGGTATTTAGGGAAGGGAACATATCTGAAAAACAAAATAAAAAACAAAATAATACTAAAAGTCTCCTGTTGCATTTGCTTGTTTGCTAAAGTAGCAGAGACAGGAAAAAACATAGCAATTGGAAATATGGCCTCAAAATTTAAAACTTCTGCTCTATAAAAGACACTATTAAGAATGAAAAAAGAAGATACAGACTAGGAGAAAATATTTGTAAAACGCATATCTGATAAAGGTGTTATGTCTAAAATATACAAAGAACTCTTAAAACTCAACAATAAAAAAACATAGAAGTCAATTACAAAATGGGCAAAATATATGAATAGCCTCTTCACCAAAAAGCGTATACAGATGGCAAGAAAGCATATGAAAAGATGCTCAACCTCACATGTCATTAGGGAATTGCAAATTAAAACAATAATATGTTTCCAACACACACATATTAGGATGGCGAAAACTCATAACACTGATAATACTAAATGCTGGAGTGGATGTGCATCAGTAGGAACTCTCATTAATTGCTAGTGGGAATGCAATAGGGTACGGTTACTTTGGAAGATAGTTGGGAAGTTTCTTACAAAGACAGAAATAGGCTTATCATATGATTCAGTAATTGTGCTCCTAGATATTTGCTCAAATTATATGAAAATATGTGTCCACATAAAAACATGTACACTAAGGTTTATAGCAGGTTTTTTTTTTTTTATATTTGCCAAAAACTGGAGGCAACCAATATGTCCTTCAATACGTGAATGAATAAAAAATACATGGTGATAAGTCCATATAATGGAATATTAATCAGCAATAAAAACAAACGAGCTATCAAGCTACAAAAAGACATGGAATAACCATAAATGCATACTGCTAAGTGAAAGAAGCAAGTCTGAAAACACTGCACAGTCTATAATTCCAACTATATGACATTATGGAAAGGGCTAGAAAACAGATGCAGTAATAAGATCAGTGGTTGCCAGGAGCTCAGGGAGTAGGAGAAGGAATGAATAAATGGAAAACAGGACATTTTGGGGGTAGTGCAACTGTTCTATATGAATCTGTAGTAGTGGACACATGACATTATACGTTTGTTAAAACTCATAAGACTGTACAAAACAGAGTTAACCCTAACATAAAATATAGACTTTAGTTAATAATAATGTAAAAAAAAGAAAACAACTAAGTTCCAGGATATTTTAATAAAGCCAATTGCCTAGGGGTAATATATATACATATAGGTTAATATATGTATAATATATATATGTACATACATATATATATAAATAGCCTGTAGCCTGTTGCCCTTGAGTTGATTCTGACTCATAGTGACCCTATAGGACAGAGTAGAACTGCCTCACAGGGTTTCCAAGGAGCGGCTGGTGGATTCGAACTGCCAACCTTTTGGCTAGCTGCCTAGCTTTTAACCGCTACACCACCAGGGCTCTCGCTCTCTCTCTCTCTCTCTCTCTATATATATATATATATATAAAATCTCCATATAAATCAGTTCATAAACTTAACAGGAAAGGGGGAGACAATTATGTGGTCTGGCCTTCTGCTGTCATATACTGCTAACACTTCTCAATTCTTAGAAATTCATGTTGTTAATGTTTGAATATTTGACAAATAAAGCAAATGCAATCTTGTATTTCATGCTCTATTCAAATCTCTGCATATTTATATTAGAGAAAAACAAACACACTTGAGTTGTAGGAAGGGGATAAACTAAATAGCAAATTAAGGAATATTGTAAGATTATACAAAGAAATATTAAATAGTAGAGTAATAATAATTGTCAAGCCCACATTTTGAAGACCATGCGCACTTTATAATATTGCAATATTGTACGATATAAGATACAAAATGAAGTAGACCACAATAGCAGGAACCTATAGTTGAAGTCACCTCATTAAATGCAACCATTGTAACTTTTCTCCTAAGTATTTCTTTGTCAGGGTCCATATCAGATAGATGAGGTCTTCTCTCAACCAAGTGACTGACTTTAACCTCTCTGCTATACCTCTGAGGATGCCTGTTTCCACTGCCTCTTAAGATTTAACAATGACAGGTACTGATTGTTATGTTCGCTTCATGTCGTGTCAGTAATTCAGGCCGGTGCTCTTCTGGTTTCCACTAATAATGATTTGGCTCTGTCACCGAACGGTGTAGCTGTAGCTTGGTCCTGGCCTAACCACTGTAACTTTTATCTTGGTCTTTCCTTTTCCCGGAATGCTCTTTGACTTCATTTCTATGTTTCAACTCCTTTCTGTTGTTGTTGGGTGCCGTCGAGTCGGTTCTGACTCATGGCGACCCTGTGCACAACAGAACGAAACACTGCCGATCCTGCGCCATCCTCACAAACGTTGTTAGCTTGAGCCCACTGTTGTGGCCACTGTGTCAATCCATCTCCTTGAGGGTCTGCCTCTTTTTTGCTGACCCTCTACTTTACCAAACATGATATCCTTCTCCAGAATCTGATCCCTCCTGATAACATGTCCAAAGTATGTGAGACGAAGTCTCGCCGTCTTTGCGTCTAAGGAGCATTCTGGCTGTACTTCTTCCAAGCCAGATTTGTTCATTCTTCTGGCAGTCCATGGTACATTCAATATTCTTCACCAACACCATAATTCAACGGCGCCAACTTTTCTGCGATCTTTCTTACTCATTGTCCAGCATTCCCGTTCATATGATGCTATTGAAAACACCATGGCTTAGGTCTTAGTCTTCAAGGTGACATCTTTGCTTTTTAATACTGTAAAGGGGTCTTTTGCAGCAGATTTGCCCAGTGCAATGAATCCTTTGAATTCTTGACTGCTGCTTCCATGGATGTTGATTGTGGATCTAAGTTGTCTTTGACAACTTCAATATTCCTCTCTTTCTCATGATGTTGCTTACTGGTTCACTTGCGGGAGTTTTTTTTTTTTTTTCTTTATGTTGAAGTGTAATCCATACGCAAGTCTGTAGTGTTCGGTTTTCATCAGTAAGCGCTTCAAGTCCTCTTCACTTTCAGCAAGCAAGGTTGTGTCGTCTGCATATCACAGGTTGTTAATGAGTCTTCTTCCAATCCTGACGCCCCATTCTTCTTCATATAGTCCAGCTTCTCAGATTATTTGCTCACCGTACAGATTCAGTAAGTACGGTGAAAGGATACAATGCTGACGCACACCTTTTGTGACTTTAAAGCACGCAGTATCCCCTTGTTCTGTTTGAACAACTGCCTCTTGATCTATGTACAGGTTCCTTATGAGCACAATTAAGTGCTCTGGAATTCCCATTCTTTGCAAATACCTTCTTCTTTTCAACTCCTTAGCTGTCCTTTAAATTAATACAGAGTTCACGTCTCACTTTCGTGAATCAGTTTTTGTATTCCTCATCTTCACTGCAGGCAGAGGTTTCATTCTTTTCTTTATTCTTCTATGGTTCCTAACACTGTATTATTTATTCAGAGCACTGGTGGGACAGTGGTTAAGAGCTTGGCAGCTAACCTAAAGGCTGGCAGTTTGAATACACCAGCTGCTCCTCAGAAACCTTATGGGGCAGTTCTACTTTGTCCTATAGGGTCACTGTGAGTTGGAACTAACTCAACAGCAAACTTTTTTTTTTGGTTACTATCAGACTCTGTGTTTTCTTCATATTTACAACTTCCTATCTCCTCCCTGCCCATGCCCCAAATCTGTCAAAGACCTACCACTGTCTTTGATATTAAAAATATTAAATAAGTGTTCATTTTGTCATGAATAAATAAAAGAATGATGAGTGACATCAAGGAACCAGGCTAATGGGAGGTAATAATTCAGAAATCTGTTTCTAAAAATTAAGAGGAGCTGACCCTGAATTTCTTTAACATTGTTCTACTAAATTACATTAAAAAGCTATTAAGTAGAAAACATTAGTTTTCAGCAAAATAATTAGGGTGGAAATTGACATGATAATATAATATCAGTACTAATTAAATAAATGAAAGTGATCAAAGATTTTGACGCTGATATTTGGACTGCCCATATAATGATCTAAGAGAGGAAACTGTACATATGTGATTAAAATTATAAGGCCAGGAACTTGGAGATCTGTATATTGAGTAGAATAATAAATGATTTTCCAGATGGTACATCATGGGAGGTATGGGAATTGAAAAAAAAAAATTACCATTTTGAGGTATGATAATAGAGTAAAAAAGTTAGGACTTCCAGCTGAATATGAAAGAAGTGAACAGCCTGGCTATTAACACTATGTAAGTCAATGCCATTTAACTCTTGGCTACAGCTGGAAGGAATGCAATGGAGAAGATAAAATGTTGAATGGATCATAAATGCTACACTTATATTTATATAGCTGATCTTCAAATAAAAAGAAAGAGCAAATTAAGATGATACCAAAGCAAGTTATTATTAGGAATAGTTACCGTAAAGAGTAAGAAATTTATGTGTCTAAAAGTTGTGTGTTTATGTTTCACAGTTTGTACTAGATACCACATATAATATGGAAATATTTAAATGCATGAAAATATCTTCATGAAGTAGTGCAATCACAATAAGAATAAATACAATATTAATAAAGGTTGATAATTTTTGTTACAGCTTTTTATAAAAATATAAATATGTATGTAGCTTATGACTTATTTTTTGTTCTTGAAACCCATCTAGAGCCTCAGATTTATAGTCACTGTGTAAAAATATCATCTTGATAGAGGCTTGGAGCATGCCCCTGAAGATTTATTAAATAAGACTGTTCTGCTACCCTTACCCAATCATGTACATCCAGTCTATATAAGGTAATTAAATTAATTGATAACATTATACATTGGAATCTCATAGCTATGGAGAGTTCTATTTTCAAGTCAGAAGGGCACTCTATGAGAACTAAATGTAGAGTGGTAGTAGTAATAATAGTAGAATTTTTCTGTTGTTTCCTTCCATCTTATGTCTCTCATTTGTTACAATTTGCCACTGTAATTCTGAGTCTATTTATCTGGCTCATTTGGGCCACCACTGTGGGAGCCAAAGGTGCCGGCATCCTATTCAGGTTGTATGAGGACATTAGAGTCACTGTGCCTTTTTTAATGGCTGCACAAGAATGTCATGCTGAAGCCAACCCATTGTATCTGTGGAAACAGAGACAGCCTATGGGAGTTGTGTATGGAAAAGAAAGCAAAGGTTGTGGCTGGAATTCTCCATTGAGCAAGTATGCAAATAATTTCAAATATAAGCATCATCATAAAGCCAATTCCTGTGAGGTGGAGTTCAAATATATCTCAGATTTCCATATTCTTCAAGCTGCTATACCACTCCATCTCTGACATTGGCCGTTCCCCCACCCCTCAGCACACTTTTCTCCCCTGTTTCGGTTAGGCAATTCGCTGCAATGTCTCACAGAACTCACGAAATGTACTTACAGTTAAGTGATTTCTTAAGGAAACAATAGGTTACATCTCAGGACCAGATTCAGGAAACAGCTATGCAGAATCTGGAAGGCTCTCTCGAAGTGAAGGCTCTCTTTTTCTCTGCCATGCACACCTCCTCTCAGCCATTCAGTTCCCCTCGCAGCCCCCTCAAGACAGGCCTCCTCTTGGCCATGCACGCCCCTTTACAGCCTTGCAAGCCTCTCTGCCCCCTGCCTCCACGCCATCGGCCTCTGCCCTGCTAGCTCACGCAGTTCATAGCCAGTGTAGCAACTTTATTCAGCTCTCTCCTACCTGCATTCCTCGCAGCAGGTTTCTGTTGTCACCACCTACTCTGTCTGCCAGAGGGCCCCTTCCAGGCTTCATGTTGTCTTCCATGTTACAGCCATTGACCCATGTTACACTCTTTTAGATCGCCTCACCTCCTCTCTCTCTGCTTCATTTTTCTTCTCTCGTCACTCTTGACTTTTCTTCTTTTCCTTTCTTCCTGAAACTTCTGTGGGGTTGGCCACCTATATAAGCAAACTCCTTGTTGATTGCAAGGCATGACCTTCCCTACAGGGCCACAAATTGGCCAATCCCCTCAGTGGACCATAGTCACTTCATTTGTGTAGTTTATAGTCATTTTATTTGCCTAGTCTACAGTCACTTCAAAGGAGCCCTGGTGGTGCAGTGGTTAAAAGCAGATGAACTACTAACTGGAAGGTTGGCAGCCTGAACCCACCAGCCAATCTACGGAAGAAAGATGTAGCGGTTTCCTTCAGCAAAGATTACAGCCTTGGAAACCCTATGGGACAGTTCTACTCTGTCCTATAGTGTTGCCATGAGTCAGCATCTACTCCACAGCAATAGGTTTGTTTCTTGGTTTTTGGTATAGTCACTCCATTTGCATAGTATATTGACCAATCCCTGTAAGATGTGTAAAATAGACCAATTACAAGGCAGGCTGCAGCACAGGGTCAGACAAAAAGTATCAAACCATCATGTTCTTTACAGCTTATCAGGAATGTCAATCAACCTAGGCAAAAGTAACGAACCCTTTCGAGTAGAAAACTAGGGCAAAGAAAGGTAACTCCTCAGAGCTTGGGGGAAAAAAAATCGCTCAAATTGTTTTTCAAAGAACCAAGGCAAAAGGCCACATAAAGGAACTCATTTCACCACAGCAAGTGATCAAGACTTGGGGGAAGGTGGAGCTGGATAAATCTAGGGAGGTGCGTATGATGGGTACAATACAAGGACAGTAGCTATGAGGAGACCCCAGAGGGTTGGGGGTTTGCTCTAGTGAGACACAGGGTGCATCACCAGCACCAGGGTACTGTGCTGATGGCTAATCCCATAATAACAGCCCTGAACAACGCAACACTAATCTTCATGAAAAAGAGCCAGAATATGGAGCTCTCTGTCAGAAGACATCATTGGTCAGCTTACAAAAAGACTAATAAAGTAAAAACCATGCTTCCTCTAATCCCCTGCATTGTTGACTTTGACAGCTGGAGAGGGAGAAAGACAAGGCAAAACAAAGAGTGGATGAATAACCCCTCTCTGCTCCTTACTTCCTCACCCACCAATTGATCATTGTTTGTAGAACCATGAGTTAAGTCTGACCTAGGACAAGGAGAATTATTAGAAGTCAACTTGACATGTGCATGTAACAGTTCCCTCTTAGCTCAAGAACTTAATAACTCAAGTAACAGCTTGGCCCACCAATGAAATTCGTCTGCAAGTGCAAGCAAACTTGTGAAGACCTTCTCAGGACATGGCACAAACAGCAAGTGCTGATCTTTACTAAGGGAAAATAACAGATATCTGTGGCCCAGTCCTGTTTTAGCAGAAACAGGTCCAGGAACTCCCTCAGGCCTCTCCCCAAGAGCTACTTATGTCATTCTGATGATGAAAAAGTCCCCCATAACTGCTGTCTCCTCTGTAGATCCTCGTATGCCCCAAACTTATGTGCATAAACTAAGGTTTACTCTTCTATTTTTCCTGAAAGGTAGCAAGGATGACTACTACCTATACTAATTTACTTAGTACTTTTGTACATTGTTACTGGGCAAAGAGTTCAGAAAAAAATAACAGATGTGGTACTATTAATAATGAATAATAATAAAAAAAACTAGTAGGAAAATACTATATGTATTATCATAAGTAAAAGCTTGTAAAATGTACATAGAAGAATTTTTTGGTAGAAAGAATAAAATTATTTCATAAAATAATTCTTATCATTTTATCTTTAAAACTGTACAATTCTGGTAAGTAAAACTAAAATTCAAAGAAGAGACATGAGATCAAAATAGAGATAAGCCATCCTGGCATAAGACAGGATAAGAGAATTTCTATTTCAAAAATGTAAAAAATGTCATATGAGAAGCTGAAAACATAGTGGGAAGTCCAACAGGCTTAAGAAACTACCAAAATGAAACTATAAAATAATTTTAAAAAATTTTAAATAAAATTAAAATAGGAAAGTAAGGATATACAAAAAGTAAATATAATGAATATATTCAGAAATATAAATGAGGACACATTTCTATGAATAAAGAATGACTTGGTTTGGAAAGTAGGAAAAATACGTATAGCCTATCAGATAAAATTTGACAGAACCCTTTAAAAATGTAGACATACTATGGCAATGTTAGTAAAATTCATAGGAAAGTGAGAATAATTTTTATATAGTCTGTCTACAGCCCTCCCCTCACAAAAAAAATTCCATACGTTCTACAGGATAAATTAACAGACTATGGCTTTTTTGTAACTATAGTCACATGTTTAACATCCAGGATACATTCTGTGAAACAGGAAGTTATGTGATTTAGATGTTGTGCAAACATCATGTTATGGATGAAGGTCCTTTCAAACATTCACTTCCAGTATAAAGTTTTGACTATATTAAAAATTTTCTGGGGCAAATAACTTCCCTCTACAATTAGTTTATCTAAGGTTCCAACAAATTCTTCTGGTATATTCATATCAGCACTTGCAGACTCACCACTCACTTTTACATTATGCAGTGAAAAACATTGTTTAAAGTGCTTGAACCACCCAGAGCACTAGCACTGAACTTGATATCTTACATAGTCTGATCCTACTTTTTCTTTAAGCATCTCGAATGAGCTTCATGACTTAGCATGATTGTCACCCTGCTGAGAGGGATTAGCTTTTGTGTTTGGTCCTTGTCTTGGTTATCTAGTACTGCTATAACAGAAATACTACAAGTGGATGGTTTCAACAAACAGAAGTTTATTCTCTCATGGTCTAGTAGGCTAGAAGTTTAAATTCAGGGCATTAGCTCCAGGGGAATGGTTTCTCCTTCTGTTGGCTCTGGAGGAAGGTCCTTGTCATCAGTCTTCCCCTGGACTAGGAGCTTCTCCATGCAGGAACCCCAGGTCAAAGGATATGCTCTTTTCCCAGTGCTGCTTTCTTGGTGGTATGAGGTCCCTCTGACTCTCTGCTCACTTCTCTCTTTTGTATCTCAAAGGAGATTGGCTTAAAGTGTAGATTAATATTGTAGATTGAGTCTACGTAACTGCTGCTAATCCCATCTCATTAACTTCACAGAGATAGGATATACAATACATAGGAAAACCACATCAGATGATAAAACGGTGGACAATCATACAATACTGGAAATCATGGCCTAGCCAAGTTGACTGACATTTTGGGGGACACAGTTTAATCCATGACAGTCCTCAATCCATGTCTTTAGAAATTTCTTCATATCTGATTTGGTAGGTCCTTCTGGTATTGCAGCTTTCAGTGGTGCCAATCCCTTAACAGCTTGGAGAAATGTTTCTTTGTTTTTGAGGATTGTCACGATTGTTGATTGCGACATGCCTAAATCTTCTACGTCCCATTCTCCAATCAGGATTTCTGAACTGTGTTATAACTTTCTGGGACCATGGACATATATGTGGTTGGACATTGCACAAAGAGACATTATGCAATGCATGACTGCATGTAAAAATAAAATCTTTAATGTAGTAAGGAAAAAAGATTGCTATCCAAGTACTATATACACAGCCAAGATGTACAAATGTGGTGACAAAAGACCTAATATTTTAATCATAAAAAAAAAGAATAGAAAACATAGCTAAGGAACTATGGAAATTATGCTAATATAATAAAATTATAAATATATTCATCTTGACATGATGACAGTAATAATACAAACAAGAATTGTAAAATGCCTCTGAGAGGAAAAAGAGAATTATAGATACATAGATTTTCTTACTCTTACAGTATAGACACTAGTTAATGTCTGATATTTATACAAGAAATAGTAAAGCATATTATTTAAAAAAATTGAAAATGTAATTTCAAGAAGAACAATAACATGTTATAAGCCTTCCAAATTATCAGATGGAAATTCCTTAAAATAAAATAAACAGGTCAGCTTGTTCAAAGTTAGAGAAAACTGAAGCATTGAAAATAGAAAACAAACCAAAAATAAGGTAATATAGTGACATAACAATGTTCAAATGTATTTATCACATTAAAGGTATAAAAATGAGAAACTACCCTATTAAAAGGACTAAAATATATATCAGTTTGAATAAAACAAAATAAACTTATATGAAACACATGTAAAGCATAAAAATCGCTCTGAGAAGTTGAAAGTAAAGGATGTTGCAGGCAGAAAAAAAAAAGATGCGTCAAGATATTCTACTGGACAAGGTTAAACTGAAAACAGAAGTCATTAACTGATTTATAAAGTCACTTTTGATAAATTCTCAATGGAGAATTAATTGCAATACATCTTTATGCACAAAGTGAGTCAAACTAAACTCTCATTCAGAAGGACAAAAATGTTACTGTCAAATAAAGAGTGAGACGGCGTACTATTTACAGGTGTTTGCTGAAGGAAACATAGCTCAATGTCTCTATGGAAGAGAGAAATCCAAAATAGAAGGAAAGAATAAGGTTAAAAAATAATTGACAAAGAAACTAGAAAATATTGACACCTTGAAGAAATTATTAAAATTTAAATAAGAACGCTGCTAAACAAAAGGTTGGCTGTTGAGTGCCCCCAGAGGCACCTTAGAAGAAAGACCTGGTGATCTACTGAGAAATCAGTCACTGAAAACCTTGTGGAACATGTTCTACTCTAACAGATGGGGTCACTACAAATCTGAATCAACTCTGTGGCAACTGGTGTACTGGTTTTTCCAAAAAATATATAAACTTCAGGCACCACACACCAGCCTTTATATCCCCACATCTGTGCCAGCTTGTGTGCAAATTCTCTAATCCTCTTCATATTATATTGGAAAGAGTTAACTCTTTGTCTCCACTTGCACACTCCACCTTTTCTCATCAACACTCTGTTCCATATTTCTTCCTCACCATTTCACTGAAACTAATCTTATTAAAATCATCAGTAATCTCCCTATTTTAAAATTCACTCTTAATTTCCATATTTTTGTCTATTTCAAAGAAAGGTGATCCAACAGAATGCGAAAATCATCAAACAGTATCATGAATACCACATGCAAGTAAACTTTTGTTGAAGATCATTCAAAAGTGGCTGCAGCAGTACCTCGACAGGGAACTGCCAGAAATTCAAACCAGATTCAGAAGAGGACATGGAACAAGGGATATCATTACTGATGTCAGATGGTTCCTGGCTGAAAGCAGAGAATACAGAAAGATGTTTACCTGTGTTTTATTGACTATGCAAAGGCATTTGACTGTGGGGATCATAATAAATTATGGATAACATTGCAAAAAATGGGAATTCCAGAACACTTAATCGTGCTCATGAAGAACCTGGACACAGATCAAGAGGCAGTTGTTCAAACAGAACAAGGGGATACTATGTGGTTTAAAGTCAGAAAAGGTGTGTGTCAGCATTGTATCCTTTCACCATACCTATTGAATCTGTATGCTGAGCAAATAATCTGAAAAGCTGGACTATATGAAGAAGAACAGGGCATCAGACTTGGAGGAAGATTAATTAACAACTTTCACTATGCAAGTGACGCAACCTTGCTTGCTGAAAGTGAAGAGGACTTGAAGCACTTACAGATGAAGATCAAAGACCATAGCCTTCACTATGGATTACACCTCAACATAAAGAAAACAAAAATCCTCACA
>NW_004444031.1:2039638-2102847 GCF_000243295.1 Trichechus manatus latirostris
ATTTCATTTTACTTGGATCCACAATCAACACTCATGGAAGCAGCAGTCAAGAAATCAAGACACTTTGCATTGGACAAATCTGCTGCAAAAGGCCTCTTAACGCTTTAAGTGTTAAAAAGCAGATAAGACACCTTGAAGACTGGGGTGTGCCCGGCCCAAGCTATGGTATTTTCAATCACCTTACATGCATGAGAAAGCCACAAAATGAATGAGGAAGACCAAAGAAGAATTTACACCTTTGAATTCTGGTGTTGGCAAAGAATATTGAATATACCACGGACTGCCAAAGGAACGAACAAATCTGTCTTGGAAGAAGTACAGCCAGAATGCTCCTTAGAAGCAAGGATGGCAAGACTATGTCTCACATACTTTGGACATATTATCAGGAGGGACCAGTCCCTGGAGAAGAACATCATGCTTGGTAAAGTAGAGGGTCAGTGAAAAAAAGGAAGACCCTCAGGAAATACATTGACACAGTGGCTGCAGCTATGGGCTCCCACATAACAATTATTGTCAGAATGGTGCAGGACCAGGCAATGTTTTGTTCTCTTGTGCATTAGGGTCGCTATGGGTGAGTGGGAACCAACTCGATGGCACCTAACAATAACAACTTAATCTCCTTCATGTTGACTCATTTTCTCCCTCTCAATGTCAACACTTTCCTCCCTTCACCTGGCCCACTCCACTTCAACTAGCGTGCTCTTCTAGCTTATTCTATAACATTCATAGCTTCGTCCTGTAAGGAAGCATCTGAACTAGCTGTATCTTTTATCTAGAACTTTGTCCTAGCAGATAGTTGTACTTTTTTTGTTTCTTCAATTACACGTTTACTGATACATCAACTGATTAAGATGCCTTTCAAGAACATCTCACATCCCTCTCTACCCCACTCCCCTCTTTATTTTTCCAAAGCACTTATCACTAACTGTATTTATATAGTTATCATTAACTATAATATATAAAGTATTATTCTTTATTTTAGATGTTGGCCTTCCCATAATCATCTATATAATGCAATTTATGTAATCGGGGATTTTGCCTTCCTTATTCAGTATTATGTAATGCATTAATATCTAGGACCATCCTAGATTGATAAAGGCACTAAAAGAAAAAAAAAAAAAACAGCAGTAGTATAAATGAATGAATGAATGCATGTATGCACAATGCTCTCCCTAAAAAATAAATGACAACGATTGCTTCAATATTTGTAGTAATAAACATTTTGAAATAGCATCAGTGTATCCAAAAGGGGAGAATTAAAAACAAAAAAAAACTGTGACATTATGAAATTCTACACAATAAATAAATAAAAATAATTTCCTAAATAAATATCATAGACATTTTCCAAAGAATAAACATCCTAAGACATGATGGTATAAAATAAAACAAAAAATAATTCCCACAATGTTCTTCACGTACATACACAGGAAACAAGTTGAAAAAACATGATTAGTTTTGGAAAAATGGTTGGTATTGACATATGAGTGACTGTGCATTTTTAATTGTTTATCTTATAATATGATATTTAATTCCTATAAAATATTATTATTAGTTTTTTATTCTTGATACGTTTATACAACTGATATTTTATACTAATAAAACATTCATTTATTGCTTGTGTTTAAGAATGATATACAACTTCAGAACACTTAGAAATAATTGTTGAAACTACAACTTGGCTGAAGCATTCTCCAATAGGTCCTGTTAAATTGTGGCTTCAATAATTATTGAAAATGTATTATAAGAAAATAATCCATTTAATTCATATGCATATACAAATGTATTATTTTCATATGCATATATACACACATGCCTCTGTGTGTGTGTGTGTGTATTGTTGTGGTGGTTTATTTTTGTTGAGTCAGTGTTGACTCTTGATGACCTTTTATATAACAGAATGAAACATCACCCCATCCTGTGCCAATTTTATGATCACTGGCATGTTCAAATCCACTATTGTGGCTATTGTGTTAAATCATCGCATATATATATATATATATATATATATATTTATATACATGCACTATTGACCACAACAGGGGCATGTAAACTGAACACTTACTGTGTAAAACATGAGACATTTGTCAAAAAGCTACATGTCTCTTACTAAACTTAAATATTTTCTTAGTTTTTCCAGTCTATTTGCCATACTTCCAAGTGAAACCATGACAGTCTTTCAAAATTCAAATTAAGTATAATTTCCTTCTACAAAATGCCTATCCTTTCTTTGAATTGACTTGATGGTAACTAGTTTCTTTTTCTTTGATTAAAACCAGAATTTATATCTCCATCTTTGCACCATGTATGGTACCTTTGTAGCACATCTATAGCAGTTATATAAGGTTTTTATATGGTTATTTGTATACATGTCATTTTCCCAGATATTTGTTAGTTTCCTCAAAATAGGGCACACATCGTCAATCTAGTTGGTCCACTCAGCGGAACATGAATTCAAACATAGTCATTGAAATTCATTATTTTCTTGGGTGAAAATTTTACCTGAAGACTTATTCCCAAATATCACTTAGTATTACTATTGGGACAATGTTGCTACTATTGAATTTGTATAATCTAATGTGTCCATCCTTCTTATCAGACTCAAATGAAATTTGGACTCTGTGGAAGGATACACTTCAGAGAGAGTTTCACAGTGAAATTCCTTCTAATCTATTTTTAGCTTAATTGTAAACTCAGGTATTTATAATTCAACTAGGGATAAGATATAATTAAAAAAATGAATTAGTTACTTAGGGCTGCCATACAAAGTAGTTGATTTAAAAATACAAATTTACTGTCGTACAGTTCTAGAGAGTCTAAATATCAGAGAATCAGCCCTTTTTTTGGTTCTGATGGCTCCTGGCAATCCTTAGTGTTCCTTAATTTACAGCTCTGCCTCCTACAGTCTCTGCCTCTGTCTTCACATGGCCGTTTTCCTCTGTGTGGCTCTGTCTCTGTCTACTACTCTTTAATAAGGAAACCTCTCATATTGGATTAGGACCCACCCTACTCCAGTATGACCTCACATTAACTTCATTTATAACATACTTGAAGACCTTATCTCCATGTAAATTCACAGTTGCAGGCACCAAAGGTTAAGCGTTCAACATATCTTTTTTTGGGGGGACACAATTCAGTACATAATAATCCACTCTCTAGCCTAAAATTCTTGCTCTTCCCACTTGCACATGCATTCACCTCATCTCAGCATCCCCAAAAGCCTTAATCCATTCCAGCATTAACTCTAAATCCAAAATCTCATCTTTTAAATAATGTAAATCTGGTACAGTTGAGAAGCTGTATATGGTCCATCTGGAGCAAAATTTCTCTCCACCTCAGGATCTGTGAAACCTAGATTATAAGTTGTCTGCCTCCAAAGTACAATGGTGGTACAGGGATAGGGTAGACATTCCTTTTCAAATAAAAGAAATTGGAAAGAAAAGAGTCTTGGCTCTCAAGCAAACTCAAAACCCAACAGGGCAGATTTCATTAATTCTCAAAGCCTCAAAATAATCCTCTTTGGCTGGATCTTCTATCCTCCAGGCCCACCAGGGTGATGGCTCTACTCCCTGAAACCGAGGAAGTGGTCCTACCCTCTGAAGCTGAGGGAGCAGAGGCAGTCACACCAGCTTCTGAGCTGCCCTCAGGGTTTTCTTTCCATTTCTTGAACCCCAGACCTAACTTGAAAGAAACTGAATTCTGCCACAATCACACGTGTCTGGAGGAGGACTCTAAATTCCCGATAAGAATGCAGCCCAGCAAACACTTGATTTTAACCTCAGCAGCAAACACAGCAATATACTTCCTGAACGTCTGACCTACAGAACTGTGAGATAATGATTGCTGTTGTTGGATGCTGTCAAGTCAATTTGACTCATAGGGATCCCATGTGAAAGAGTAGATCCGCCCTCATAGGGTTTTCTTGGCTATAACCCTTACGGAAGCAGATGGCCAGGTCTTTCTCCCATGGGGTGGCTGTGTGGCTTCAAATCACCAACATTTAGGTTAGTAGCCTAGAGTTTAACTGTCCCACCACCAGGGCTCCTTGGAGATAATGATAATTGTCTTAATTAACTGTTTGTGGTCATTTGTTATGCAGCAATAGAAAACTATTATATGTTTATGTTGATAGGGTAGAGAGAGGGAGGAAGAGAAGGAGGGTGAGGAGGAGGTAAAGAAGCAGAAAAAGAAGAGGAGGAAGAGGAAGAAGAAGAAGGAAGAGGAGGAGAGATGTAAAGAGATGAGAGAACAGAAGAGAAATAAATTTGTTTAAATGGCATAAATGGAACAAACAACTAAGACTCTCTCTGCCTCTACTCAGGGAGGGTCTACCTTGGAATGAGCACCTGATGGAAAATATAAATCCACTTCTGTCAGATTTTCTAATTTCTCCACAACTTTCATCGAAAGAGCTTGGTGGATTACTGAGAGAGATTTTGCATTTACGGAAAGCCATTTTATAAGCCATGTGAAATGCAAGCAACATTAACTAATATTCAAACTAAGATGAATTTTTCTGTTTTGACAATAAAGGAAAGTAGGGTCAAGTTGGATTTATTGAGAAATGAACATTTATTAATGTGAGGCATAAATATGGGTATGTATTCCTCATAGGCAATTTAATAAACTCTTAAGATAAATTTTACCTTATTTGATCGTTGTTTTATAAATTGGATGTATAATTAATATTTTGAATTAACTGTTCCATTATGTTCCCAAGTCTTTATTGTTATGACAGCAGCAGAGAAGATAGCTCTGGTCAATTAAAAACTATTTTCACAAAAGTTATGATATAGGCACAATACGGTGTAATTTTCTGTATAGAAAGGCTCATAAATTTTCTACTTTCATTCCTTTCCTGGAAAGAAATGTTTTTGAAAATGAATAATTCCTCGAATCAGAATGCTGTCTTCTTATTTGGCTACTTTCTGCTTATTGTTGTTCAGGTAAAACGTGTCAGTAAAGCTTTTCTAGCCCCTAAGTCTAGATCAGGTTCTGTTTTAAGCGTGTATATAACATGTGAATTTGCTCTGCCTTAAACTCTGTTACAATAAATGTCAATGGCTTATTTTCTTGATGCTCTCACTCACTCAGCTATAAGTATCTTCAGGACAAGGCACTGAATTTTGGCACAGATATACACTCCATGTATTTTTGAACAAATCTGATTTTTCATTCAAGTAGTAAAGTTTACCATGATTTACTTCTAATTTTAACTGCATTCATTTATCCATCCATTTACTAGGCATATATTTTCAGTGAACAACCTGTAGTAGGTGGTGGAGATACAAAAAGAATATTACGTGAATCCTACATTCTATCATTGTAGTTGTTAGCTGCCATGGAGTCAGCCCCATGACTCATGATGACCCCACACACAAGGAAATGAAAGTCTGCCTGGTCCTGTTGTTGTTGTTGGGTGCTATGGAGTCAATTTTTTACACATAGACATCCCATGAGACAGAGCAGAACTGCCCCATAGGGTTTTCTAGGCTGTAATCTTTACAGGAGCAGATCACCAGACTTTTCTCCCACAGAGCCTCTGGGTGGGTTTGAACTGCCACCTTTTGGTTGGCAGCCAAACTCTTAACATTTGCACCACTTGGTCCTGTAGTGTCATTAAATTCTGAACCAAATTATCAGCCCAAACGTAATAATCAGCTCATCTTATGTGCCTTGTAACATCCACTCCGATCTACTCACTTCAAATGGTCTCTGTATCATGGGATTCCCTAATTGCACTCTTTTACATTATGGTTAATCCAGTAAATGATTTCAGATCCATTTGAAACCAGATACAATATACAAACTAAGACATAGATTTAGAGAAACGAAGAATATTGCATCAGAATAATATGCATCCTTTGATTTGTAAACCAGCTAAGTTGAACGAACGTTTTGGTAACATTTCATCCTGTTTGTCACTCCATTTTACAAATATAAGCAGTTCTCTTAGAAGGATTTTGTTGATCCCTGCTGGGTTTAAAACTTAAATTAAGGGACTACCATTCTATTTTCCTATGAGAATGAGCTTAATTTCTTCAATTTTTCTTCATAATTCACATCTCTGAGTGTAGGAACAAATTGGTCGGAATAATTTTGCATCCCAGTAGGAGCAATTATATATTTCCTCATGTGACTGGTGCTACATGCAGCCTATTGATGAGCAGTAACCTGTGCCTTGTAATTCCCTTAATTTTGTTTATATTCTTCTGGGATAGGAGCCAGGTTTTTTCTTGGCTTTAGCACACTTGGTAATGGCTAGGCAGAGTAAATTTTTTTAAAACGTATTCCTAGGTTTTGCCAGCTTTAACACCTTCTTCTTTTGTGTATTTTCTGTCACTGTCTATTATTCACCAGCAATAAATTTTCTGCATTTATCACCATCTTTATTCTATGTTTACCCAGCAACCTTCCCTATTCCATTACATTGGAATGTCAGTTCATTTGTTTGCTTTTTAAATAGCCAAGATTTGGAACTACAAATTAAAACTTTTTAAGAGAAAAACTTGCTGAGAGACCATATTTTGGAAATGCACTGTTTGCTATGTAGTCAAAAATTTACATACTATTGATATGCTCCTTTCATCTTAGCATCTGTTACCTAATTTCTCAACTACAAATGAATACATTTTAATTTTCACTGCCTGCTCTCCTGACAAACTGAGTAATAGCTGGCATTGTGATCTCTACTTTATAGATAGCAGCATGCCATTTTCATTTTCACTCTGGATATGACTGGGCTATAATTTGTATGTTAACTTTCTCATTATACGTGTCTTTTGGAATAGGGTGATAAGTTTGGGAAGCGTCTTCATTCTTAAAAAGAGTAAGGAGAATGGAGATGAATAAGTTGGTACATTTACCAGAGTGTATGGGTCTTAAAAATTTAAAAAATATATATTTTCTTGTATAAATTTCCTCTTCCTCATATTGTAGACAGGCAATGATATGAAAGGGTGCAGTATTTTCTCTTGTTCTCTCTTTCAACTTGATTCTGTCTAATGCATGAGCATTATTTATTGCTGTTTTTTACATGTATAAATAATTTATAGACAGAGAATAGTTGCATGCTTAACCAGTATTTATGAATTTTATCATCAACTTTTTGTCTAATTTGTATTTACGCCCTGTCATATTTATGTCCTTTTAAATTAACTTCAACAACTTGGTGTTTTTTTGGCATCAGTGAAAAAACAGTTGACGCTGAGTAGATTTCAACTCATGACAACCCCACGTGTGTCAAAGCAGAGCTGTGCTCCATAAGGTTTTCAATGGCTGGTATTTCGGAAGAACATCTCCAGGACTTTCTGCTGAGGCACATCTGGGTGGACTAGAACCTCCAGCCTTTCAGGTGGCAGTCAAGCACGTTAAACTTTTATACCACCCAAGGGCTCCACTGTAGCACACCTTTATTGTATTATTGTATGATTAAGTTTAGTTGTTTGTGATTTTACAATTGTAAGCATTCTAAATGCATTGTGGAACATTTCCTTTCTTTGAACTAAGCCTCTGAGGAACTGAGATTCTGTAGTGAACTCCGTTAACAGCGAACTGTTCTCTGCCCAAAGTAGCCCAGCAATGCTAGTCCAATAATTGCACATAATTAATAAGCTAACGGATCCATGAACTGTGTTTTCTCAGAAAATAAATAGGCATAAATTCATCATACCTACTGAAAATACCTTTCTTAATAAATGTACTAATTTTATAATGAAATATATTAAATGTACTAGAGTAGACACACATTCACACACACACAAGCATACATTCCTATATATGATACGGACATTTTAAAGAATAGTATATAATGCAAGCTATCACTCATTTACCCATAACTCAAAAAATTTAAAAACAGAAGAATACCAACATCTTTGAAATCTATTTGTGCCCTTAAGTGATTGCATTTTCCTGACAAGAATTATCCACTTTCTTGAATATTTTATTAATCATTCTACTTTTCTTTATATTTTTATCACACAGGTGTATGTCCCAACTTGTTCCTAACAAAGTATCTGCTTAGACACTGTTGCATACAATCAGCTAGTATTTTGCTTGGTAATTTGCTGTATTGATTATTTGCAAGTGATCTTTAACTTTTTTCTTATAGCTTTATCTGCTATCAGTATGAAGTTTATATTAGAATCATAAAACAACGTTGGCATTTTTTTCTAATTTTTTATCCTTTAAAAGTATTTGTATTATATATATATTAAAAAAATGTGTTCCTTGAATGCTTGCTAGAACTCTTCATTTAAAAAAACAAAACAAAACTGTGGCTTGTGTTTTCCTTGTAGGAAAACAAAGCAAAAACTACTATTTCAATTTATTTGTTAGTCTATTTAAATTTTCTATTCCATTCTGTGTCAGCTTTATTAATTTATTTCTTCTTAGAAATTTGGTCATTTCATGCATTGCATAACATTGTTTGCAAATCCTTCTATTCCCATTTTTAATTTCTGCAATAATTGTGCTACTGTTTCTTTTTTCCATTTCTAACACTGCTTATTGTTCTTCTTACATTTGCATTTGATGATTCACTTCAGCTTTGTAAATGCTATTAGTCTTATCAAATAATCAAATTTATGCTTAATGATCATAGCTATAGTATTCCAATAATATTTTATTACTTTCTGCTCTTATTTTATTTCTTCTTTTTCATTTAATGTTTTCTCTTATTCTAAAGAGTTTATTTGAATGCCTGACTTAACTCACTCCATCTTATTTAATTAAGTAAATATATATGTCTTCAAAGTTACTTCAGCTAAACATAAATTTCACTATAGAGGATTTGCATCAACATTCAGTTCATAAATTTTCAATTTTAATTATTATTTCTTCTTTGCTCTACAAGTTACTTTAAAAAAATTGTTGCCATCGAGTTGATTGCAACTCATAGTGACACTTAAAAGGGTGTTTTATTATCTACTTCCTAATTTCATTACATGATTATTCCCTAGTAATCTCTTTATTTCAACAACCAATTTAAAGACATTTTAATCAAGAATGTGCTTTATAAGAAACTGATTCTTAGAAATATACTCGGACTTGCTTTATTGCCTTGTAGCTTATCAATTTTTGTGAATATGCAATGTTTACTTGAAAAATAACACACATTCTCTATTTGTTGAGTACAGGGATCTATTTATGTTTATTAGATCAAGACTTCTGTTGTTGTTTAAGTATTCCCTATTTTTATTAGTTTTTTAATAGCTTGTTAATATCTCTGACTCTAATAGTGGTTTTATTTTTTTTCTTTCTTGGCATTTCTACAATGTTGGATATATACATGTATATATTATTCTTTAAAATATAGTGTTAGAGATACATATATGTATATATAGCTGTTATCAAGCATATGCATTTTAGAATTATTTTATCATGCTGACGATAGACTTTGATTCTTAATATCACTTTTTAAAAGTGTGATTTATCTGCATGAATACAAATACTTCATCTCTCTTTTTTAGCATTTGTCTAGTTTATATTTTTTACACAATTTTAATTTCAAATTTTAAGTGTTTTAGTCTTTGTAGCCTAAAGCTTATGCTCTTGCAAAGAACATACAGCCGGATTTTTAAACACTGAGTTTAACAATAATTGCTTTTTATCTGGATAATTTATTCATTTTACAGTAATAAGGATTTTCAAAATATTAAGATTCATTCCTATAATCTTTTTATTTTTTATTTATTTTATTTTTTAGTTGCTATTAATCCTGTCTCTTGGCTCTTTTGTTTCTTGTTGTAGTTTAGATTTATTTTATTTATATATTTCTCAAATTTTATTTCTGTACTACTAGTTTGAATTTTATGTAATCATTTGTTTAAAATCTTACTTTTTTTAAACTCTAGAAAATATAATGTGGATCTTAACATAGCATAGTGTACACTTAATTATTATGCTTACCTTTCTTCCCAATAATATTAGAAATCCAAAACATTTCAATTCCAATACACACTTCTGACTTATTTTTTCCACTTTAGTTTCACTATTATTTATAAATTCAAGCATTAGATGTGAATTTTATTATTTCATATATACAAAAAATCATTCTGACTTACCAATGTGATTACAGCTTTTTCAACATTAATTCTTGCATTTAGAACATTTATGGTAGGGTTATTTTCTTTATGATGTTCATTCTTTAGAAGTTCCTTTAGTTAAAGTCACTGTTAATAAAGTTTCTCAGTTCTTGTTTGTTTGAAAATGGATTTAACTTGGCCTTATTTTTGAAACATAATTTGGTCTGGTATAGAATTCTAGAAAGACAGTTTTTTTCAAATATTTTGAAAAAATACTTATCTTCTTTTTTTATGTTAAAAAATATACAACAGAGGAAAGCTATATTCTTTCTTTTGTACTTCTTACCAACTCCTTTTACCTCCAGAATCAATCTATCATCATTTCTCGCTTGGTTTTTTGTGAGAAAATTCTAACTGATGTTGCTAAAACTCTCTGGCCTCCAACCCCTCTTTCCCAACCCCCAGAAACATATCCATAATCTATTATTACATAGCACCCAGACTGATTTCTTTAAAATAGTTTAGATTACGTTAGATAAGTCACTCCTCTGTTAGAAACTCTCTAGAGAGCTCCCCCTTTTATGCTGAGTCAAAACCAAAATCAGTACAAAGATCTGGTCTGTGTGGTCTTGCTCCATTAACTCTCTGACCTTATCTCTTTTTACTTTTCTTTTTTTGCTAACTTTGCTCCAGGCCCTTTGGCCTCCTTACTGTCCTTTGACCAAGCCAGGTACACTCCAACCTTAAAGCTTTTTTACTCTTACTTTTTCTTGAAACACACTTTTTCCAGACATTTAATGCTTAACCCCTTCATTCTCTTCAGGTTTTTACTCAAATGCTACCTTCACATAGAGTGTTATCCTAATAACCTTATTTAAAATTGCAAACTTTACCCAATGCACATAACCCAGCGCTATTATTGTAACACTCATAGGCTTATAAAATACAATGTACTTATTTATTGTGCATATTATTTATTTTCTATATTTCTCTCTCTAGGCAATATAAACTTCATAAGGGCAAATTGTGTCTGTCTACTTCATAATATATGCTAGTAGCCTTGAGCAATGCCTGGCATATTATATGTGATCATTAATTTGTTAAATAAGTAAATTAATGTTGGCCTACAATTTTTATCCGCTTTTGCCACAATTAAAACTAGTCAAGATGTTTTTTTTTCCAGGACATTGAATCTTAATTCACAGTTGAATAACTCATGTTAATAAATTCTTCTCATGTAATGCTTTATATCCTATTCACCCTTCTAATCCAACACTAGCAAGATACATTCTCACTTACGCTACCCCAATTCCAGATAATGAATATTAGCCAGATCCTAGAGTACAAACAGTTAAATGCTCATCCAGAGATGCCTTGAAGACAGATCTGGCAATTTGACTCCAAAACGTCACAGCCTTGAAAACACTATGAAGCACTTCTACTCTACATACATAGGGTCTCCATGAGTAGGAATTTACTCAATGGCAACTAGCAACAATAATTCCTTTATTGTGTAAAATATGTCTTTCTCAAGTAAAGACTGCATTTCTTTGATTGGGGTGCAGTGAAAGTTAATCCAGATTATCAGCCTGTATAGAGGCAGGGTTGGTAGAGAAGGAGCAAAAGCAGCATCTTGCAAAGACTTGCATTTATACTTTTCCAGGCAAAGTGTGTTTTATTTTTATCAGGCGGAGGGGGCTATTTCTGCCACCTAATTCAGGAAATTTAGGGTTCAAAATGCTTTTGATCATTCCCATCCCATGTCTTGGGTCTCATCACAGGTCTCATATGAAGGCTCTAACTTTGACGTAGGAGATTGTTGAGCCTGAAAATTGGGCCTCACGCACAGATCTGTCAACCTCATGATCAGTTTCTAAAGCTAATTGTCAGCAAAGGCTGCCACACAGTTGCAGGAGATGAGAGACCCTTTAATGCTGTCATAGAGGCTCTCTGATATTCATAACATGCCTTGCCTTGGCAATTCACTGTCTTGAGCCTGTCATTTTTATTCTACAGGGCTTTTAATGTTGTCAAAAGAAGTAATTTCATACTACACTCCAAGAAAAGGGGGCAGTAAGGGAGAAAGGGAAAGGAGGCAGAGAAGGAAGAAGATGAAAAACAAAAACGTACTTTACTGAACTGGTCACAGCTTCTTAAGACACTCAGATGATTACTCCATTTCAAAGGACTCCTTTGGGGCGGCATGCAATAGATTTGTCTTAGGACAGACCCATAAAAAAGAAGAAAGATTTAACTGATGATTCCTTCCAATCTATTGTCTTTGTGGGAGACACACCCTAAGGTGATTTCCCGTGAGTCACTTCCTTGTATAATCTCCCCACCTTGTTTGTGGTAATTTCCTTGATTAGGTTATGTTATATGACAGTGGTAATAAGATGTCACTCTTGTGACTATGTTTCACTATATAAGATTCTTTTCTCTTTTTTATAATTTTACTTATTTTGTTGTTGTTGTTGAGAATATACACAGCAAACATACACCAATTCAACAGTTTCTCCATGTATCATTTAGTGACATTGATTACATTCATCGGCTCTTTTAGAAGATGGCATAGAGAAATTCTCCCGCTGGCCCTGAAGAAGCAAACAGCCATGTTGTGAACTGTATATAGAAAGCCACATGTGGCAGGAAATGAAGACATCCTCTAGAACCTGAGGGTGGCCTCCAGCCAATCGTCAATAGTAAAGACTTTCAGTCATACAGCTGCAAGGAAGTTAATTCTGCTGACAGGCTGAATGAGTTTGGAAGGAAATTTTTCCCCAGTCAAGCCTCTGGATGAGAATGCAGTCCAGCTGCTACCTTGATTGCAACCTACTGAGACCCTGAAGAGAGTGCTCAGCAAAGGTGTGCCCCAACTCCTGACTCATTTGTGAGAAAAGTAAATTTTCCTTGATTTAAGCCACTAAGTTTGTGGTAATTTCTTACTTGGAAATAAAGACCAACAGAGTATTCAATTAAAACCACCTTGTGGTCCTTAACTCCCCTCCTTCTCTGGTTTTGGTTTGTTTATTTATTTGTTTGTTTGTTTTCATCTGGTCTTTCCAGGCAGGCATTGGAAATCTAGAACAGTAGCTCCACACCGGACCTGCCCGCGTTCAGAGGTCTCTGTCAGTCACTGCTATGTGCAGGACTTCATGGTCTGTAGCAGTGATCTGTGAGACATAGTGACCGTCAGGATATTGCAAACTGTTCTAAGGCCTAGAACTAGGGGTGTGGGGTACATATGGCCATGCAGATCAGAGATCACACTTAAAATGAGAACAACAAATTTTTATTTTTATTTTTTATACCTCCCTCTCTTTTCTTTAGATTGTCTGTATTATAATAAGACAATGAAGAAACAAATAAGACAAAAAATACATCCTCAGATTATGATCATACTGGGTAAAACAATAGTCTAAATTTTCTATTTTTAGATTAGAAGAATTATAATAATAATAATAAAAAACTCTCTAAAGATCATTTAACTATTTTAACGCTTAAAAATATATCACAGAATTTAAAGTATTTTATAATTCTATGAAGTTTTGTTAGAAAAAATGTAAAATATGAAATATATTTTCTGTAATAAATTCTGTATAAATGTGCAAACAATTTCATTATTTTTATCTGATTAGTAATTGGAAATACTGATTGTTTTTTTTTTTCAAAATTTACACTTGTTTCTATTTAATTTTATTTTTGGCTCTAAACAACAAATATTTATTCTCTTAAAGTTTATTGGATTGCAGCTCATAGCAACCCCATGTGTGCAGAGTAGAACTGCTTTATAGGGTTTTCAAGGCTGTAACCTTTCAGAAGCAGATCGCCAGGCCTGTCTTCCAAGGCATCACTGGGTGGTTTCAAACTGCTAACCTTTCTGCTAGCAGTTGAGCACTTAACCATTTGCGCCACCCAGGGACTCTGCTTTATTATTACCTGATGGTAATGTACATCTTTTCTTTTAACCACAACCTCCAAGTAATCATTTTCATGATTGATTTTTGTCCTCATATTCGACCCCTTTTTTTCACCATCACTACTTGCAATCCAAATCTGATTTTTTTTTCTTCACTAAAAATCTTAATATTTTCTTCAGATGCCAACTATAGGTATGAAATGCTGTTTGGCTGTTTTTGAAAATGACTTCATTTTTCCTTCACATGAGCATGCTCTTTTAGCACTGCAAATAGTTCTAGGTTGAGTCTCAAACCTTGTGCGTAGTAAAAGCCAAGCCACTAGCTTTTGGATCCGATCACTCCCCAGGGCAGCTGTAGAAACTTTAGCTCATGGGTCAAAGCGATGGCCTTCAGCTCTTTATTTACTTCTGAAATATGGGGATTTTCTTTTCTTTTGTGACTCCAGGCGTACATTTAAACAGACATTTTTGTTATATTTTATCCAGCAAGATTTGTTTTGTGAGTATTACAGCCTAACTTCGTCTTTCACATCACACATCACAGGTACTGCAAATCTCAGTAATATGATTTCTGTAAGGTTAAATCATGCCTAAATAGTTAGAACAAGGTCATTGAGATTATACTTGCATATAAAAGGGTGTTGCAAAATATAACATATAAATGGCCTGACATATTCTTTAAAAGTTTTCTCTTCTAAACTATTGAAATTAGTTCCTGGTATGACAATTTCAGAAAGCTTATAATTGCCTGCCTGGTGATATTCCATTCAGCACCTAACTTTAACAAGAAAACACCTTATACTCCATTTACTTTCGGAGCTTCAGGAAGAGATGACAATATGCATTTTAAGTACAAATTAACCACATGAGTATGAAATCTCTGGGTAGAAGGATGTTTAGCTTTTACCAAGGTTTAACTCTACAAGAGAAAGCCAACATGTTTTTGAAAGAGCTTATAAAGTTTTACTTTCCCAGCAGGATTTTATAACGGTCCTCATTGATCTACAAAGTTGATAATTCCTGGTTTTATCAGATATCTCAACTTTTGCAGTTAGTGGGTAAGTAATATTAAGTTATTGCTGTCTCACTGTGCATTTCTTAAATTACAACTCTTCATGAGGAAATTAGTTATAACTCTTCAGGAAAATGTCTGTTCATAATTCTGACAGTCATTTATTAGTTTATATTTTTATTGACATGTCGAATTTCTTCACCATTTTATGTATAAACTGATTGTACTGTATGTTTTACCAAATATTTTATTATTATGTGATTTATCTGATCATTTTTTATTTGGCCACTTTTGATGAACCACAGTTCTTAATGGAATCAATAAATATGTAATCAATAAATCTGTAATTTTAAGCTTAGCACTTCTGTATTTTGTTTAAGAAACTCTTTTCCCTCTTCAGATTTTATGGATAAAATACTCTTAAATTTTATTTTAAAAATATAAGAAAAAATCCTTTCACATTTATGCATTTAAGAAATCCATTAGGAATTCATGTTAATTTCACTCAACAAGACACTGCATCAGGAAGAAGAGTCAGATCCCATGCCTGTTTTAGCAAATAGACATGCTATAGAGTTGACTGATAGGTTCTTGGATGGCACAAACGATTTGCTCTCAGCTAACTGAAAGGTAGGTGATTTGAATCCACCTGCAAAGAAGAAAGGCCTGGCAATCTGCTTCTGTGAAGATTACAGCCAAGAAAACCCTGTGGAGCTTGGTTGTACTCTGTAACACATGGAGTCACTATGAGTTGGAATTGATGGCAATTTTTTTGTAATAGATTCGATTTATTATTCAAACCATTTCCATATTATGTCACTTTTTTTTAAAATCTACTCTAGCTCTATTTAAAGGGAACTTTACAAGACTTCTCAATTTCATGGTTATGCCACTTGAGATATGGCTAGGTAACTTACAGATGATATATTTTTATTAAATCATATAATGAAAATTTTCAAGTGTATAGAAAAGTAGTAGGCTGTAATGTAGATTTTATGTAATAAGTTAAATTATCCATATTAGTAAATGCTATTACTTTTCTTTCAACTAATATTTATTAAATACCTCGTTTGTACTGGGCACACTTCTATGCCCTGGGGTTGCAACGAAGAAAATCAGAGACAAAAATAAACCAATTTATACTTATTTGGGGTGTTTCTGAGTAGACAACATCATTGTTGTTGTTTTCCTTCTATTTGTTCTTTGGTTATTTTGCTGATGACTGTAATGTATATTAGAACACTAAAAAAATGGAAATTTTATTTATATCATAGTACAAGTTTTACATGTTTCTGTGTTTTCAGCATTTTTCCATTAAACTAAATATTAACTAACATGATTAATTCCCACTAAATAATTGAGAAAAAATATTAAAAAATACCAGAACACTAAATAGGAAATATCTTCTGTAGTTCACAAAAACGATGTAAAATGCCTGCCAAACTACAATCTGGGAGTTTGCTAAAATGGTGTGTTATCTTGATCATCTAAAAATCACCAGTGGTCACCAAATGGTCTTACTAAGCATGAGAGATACCAAATACATTGAGGGAAATCATTTTCTACATGATTCTGGAGTACTTCTCAGGGATAACTAGTAGCCAACGCTACTAAACCAGTATCTCACAAACCCCTTAGTGGAGGGAATATGTGGGATCTTAACGTTCATGACCATTGCTGGCATTCTTTGCAGTCCCCTGAAGAGCGAGTACTCAAGTTTAGACTATTTGATTCCCAAGCTCACGCTGCATGCCCCTGCTTAAAATACCACATTTATCTTGCCCCATAAAAGGGAGAGCAACAAGGATGCACAGTCTCTTTTTTCTAGCACAACCTCACCATATATCTACTAGCTGATCCATGAATATCTTTCTGCAGTTTGGGAAGAGAATAAGGGATCCACATAGTTTTCTGACTCCTCTCAGAATTCAAGTCTGCATCAAACAATTCTTGGTGGTATTTACCTGACCCATATGCCCAATGCTTGTATTATTTCATTAATTTATACAGTAACCAGGTTTGTGGATAAAGCAAATGTCATATACTTCCTTATCTTGATTTTATCAAGGTCTTTGGAAAAGTTTCTTTGATCAATAAGTAAAAACCAGCTTCAGTGAGGATTTACTTCTTAACGTCAAGCCAGGGAAAGGTCTTTTGATATGTAGCGGAGTAAAACGTTATTCTTAGTCCTGTTCTGGTCAATATATTTTTTTCAATAAAAATCAATTCCTGAAATAAAAATTTAGGAGGTATAATTATTGCATCTTAGAATACTACATTTCTGGGATGGAAAAAAAAAATATATTTTGTCACAGAATGAAGAAAAAAAGAAATAATAAATGGATGCAGAAACAGGTCAGATTTTAGAAAGCACATCATTTTGAAAATAATCACAGCTAGCTCTTTGTATAAGGTCATTTGACCTTTTTGCTTTAGGCGTAACATTTTGCAATTTTTTTTTCCATTAAGATTCTTATTCTTCTTCCATGAACTTTACTTTTAATTTTATTTGATTATTTGAACAAAGTTGTATTTCAAGTCTGCAATAACAGTGAAGCCAGCTTCCAAAACTAACAGATGCAGATATAGTATTACACCAGCAACCAGTCTGTGCAAAGATAATTGGATCACGCTTTACCTTAGGTCACTTAACAAAACTTCAAGAGTACATTCCCTGACTTAATTTCTGAAAGAGAGAAATTTCTTTTTTAAACTCTGACACCAACTTTGTTAAGTGCTGAATTTTTTTTTGAAAAAAAAAAATCACGTTGGGAAATTTTTTATATGTAGAAATTAATAAACTAATGTATTAAGTGGAGTCACAGAACAAATAGAGGGAAACATTGATATCTTCAATTGGTATGATGAGTCCAAATCAAAATCATTCCAAGCTGGCTTTCTCAAAGACTATCTGAACTTCTGAAAACAACACTCTGTTTGCTACTCTATCTTCCCAGCTTTATATTTACCACCAGCTTTCATCACTTTTATTCCTTCCGCTTGCTCTCCCTGACTTCCTAAACAAATTACCCATGTCCTCTGGGTTTTCTCAGGAAAGGGTCAATCACATTGCACAACAATCCCTTGCTATTGCTAGATCTATAAAAATTGAATTTAAACACTGATCTAGAAGTGAAGTTGATGTCTATAATTAACATTCTTTTTAAACCTCATGTAGAAGGACACAAATTTACTACACAATTCTGTATTTTATTCGACATTGTTTTTCTATACTGTTAGGTCTATACCAACCAATTTACCTAATTATCTTTTAAAAAGGTGTTGTTCTTGTATGTTGTCAAGTCCATTCTGACTCATAGCGACCGTACAGCACAGAGTAGAACCACCCCTTAGAGTTTCCTAGGCTGTAATCTTTGGGGAGAAGATCACCAGGTCTTTTCTTCCTTGGACTGGCAGGTGGGTTTGAACCACCGACCTTTAGGTTAGAAGCCAAATGCTTAACCCTTGTGCCCCAGGGCTCCTTGGTGAAGGTGTAGAAACTGTTTAAATAACCCATGTGCATATAGTAAAAATACATGAATAAACATTTAAGATGACTATTTCAGAGGTCTTCCTCTTAAGGGTAGATTGAGCAAAGATTCAAAAATTTTCAAACTTTTAAACAAAATAAAGATGAATAAATAGGAAGTTTTAAACTAGAAAATGCTGTAAAATAATATTCCTAGGTATACCCAAGAGTTAATGAAAAGCCATTTCTTCACCTTTTGTAGGTCATTTCAGATTAAAATAAGGAAATCAGAAAAAATAAATACATTAGAATGTGAATTTGCTGATTTGGAAGTTCTCTAACATGTGGACAAGAATTTCTAGCTCAAATCTAGAAGATAAATAAGGTAGAGGAAAAAAAAATGTGCTGTCTTTCTGAAAAAATAATCAGCCTTCAAAACAAATCAGAACAGTACAAAACGTTAAAATTCCTTTGTTCTTTGGGAATTGGGAACTGATGGGGAAGGACAACTGCAAGTAAAGCATGAAAACGAATTACTGGAAGTACTAATGTCCCATCTTTGCCATGAAATTTGAGGATGATTATCCAAAATCTGTTCAGTGTTGCTGCTGAGAGGGAGACATTAGCACCCAACAACTTCCTGGTTCTTCTAAATTCCCAAGAGACTTATTTAGAATATAAATAAACAATGAGACAGCTTTTTGTTAATGAAGATGGCACTATGTCTACCATTATTCCCATTAGCAGAGAACATCAAATCCCTCAGAGTAAGTCACCTGAAAAAGCAAGAGGAGAGAAAATTTACTGAAAGTAATGGTAAAAACAGGAAAAAGAGTGCAGATTTTTTTCAAGTAAAAGTGTCTACTTGAGTCAAGAAATTGAAAGAAAATACAAAAAGGCAAATGTGCAGTTTTAGAATAAGTTGTAGAAGATCTGAGAAGAAATGAACTTAATTTGTCCTGATTTTAAAAGCTTAAGGAATGGGAAATTCTAATGATCCCATATTCTTTCCCATGTCCTAAAATGGAGCAGTTAATTTGGGACCATTAGAAGAAGACAAGCCCTTTCTTCTCTATGGCTCAGCTACTTTCAAATTTAATAAGCAGGCCTTAACTTTGCAAATGAAAAAGTCAGATAAACTGTGAAAGAATTACTTTTATAGGTTTCTTAAAATTCTCTTATGCTTCAGATTTAGATGATCTATTGTTGTTAGCTGCTTTTGAATTGCCCCTGACTCATGGTGACCCCATGCACAACAGAAAAAAATACTGCCCCATTCTTTGCTCTGCAGATGGACCATTGTGATCCAAAGGGTTTTCATTAGCTGATTTTTCAGAAGTACGTCTCCAGGTCTTTCTTCCTAGTTCACCTTAGCCTGGGAGCTTGCTTAACCCTATTAGCATCTGTCTTAGGCTGGGTTCTCTAGAGAAGCAAAACCAGTAAAGTGTATAAATATATACATAGGGAGAGATTATATCAAGGAAACAGCTCACGCCATTGTAGAGGCTAGAATGTCCCAAGTCCTTGGATCAGGGTAGAGGCCTCTCCCAAGTCACACAGCCACAGAAGCTGGCAAGCCCAAGATCGGCAGGTTGGAGAGCAGGGCTCCTGCTCGCAGGCTATGCAGATCCATGAATCCCAGGTTCGGCAGATAAGCTGACAGCTCAAGTCCCAAGAATGGGAGATGAGACGACAGGAAGCACCCGCAGGATCCAGAGAGAGCAAAAAGCCAGAATGTCTACTTATATTCAGATGCGGTCCACACCCTTTCATCTGATTGGCTACTCAGAGTATATTCAATCATGGGAGTGATTACATTAAAACACTGAGAATCATGGCCCAGCCAAGTTGACGCACAATCTTAACCATCACAGCATCATAGCAACACACAAGACTCCCCTGATAGGCAGATGGCGGCTGCACATGAGGTGCACTGGCTGGAAATCAAACCCAGGTCTCCCACAGGAAAGGTGAGAATTCTACCACTGAACCACCACTGTCCCCATATAAATGATTGTGTTGTTGTGTGCTGTTAAGTCGATTCTGACTCATAATGACCCCATGTGACAGAGTAGAACTGCCCCATAGGGTTTGCTAGGCTGAAATCTTTACAGGAATAGATTACCAGGTCCTTTCTCCAACAGAGTGGCTAGTGGCTTCAAGCTGTCAACTTTTCTGTTAGCAGCTGTCATGGATTGAATTGTGTCCCCCAAAAACGTCTGTCAACTTGGCTAGGCCATGATTCACAATATTGTGTGAATTGTCCACCATTTTTGTCATTTGATATGATTTTCCTATGTGTTGTAAATCCTGTCTCTACTATGAGATGAGATGGGATTATCAGCAGTAATGTTAATGAGGTAGGCCTCAATCTACAAGATTAGGTTGTGTCTTAAGACAATTTCTTTTGAGATATAAAAGAGAGAAGCAAGCAGAGAGACAGGGGGGACCTCATACAACCAAGAAACAAGAGCCAGGAGAATAGTGTGTCCTTTGGACCCAGGGTACCTGCACTGAGAAGCTCCTCTACCAGGGGAAGATTGATGACAAGGACCTTCGTCCAGAGCCAACAGAGAAAGAAAGCCTTCTACTGGAGATGAAACCCTGAATTTGGACTTGTAGCCTACTAGACTGTGAAAGAATAAATTTCACTTTGTTAAAGCCATCCACTGTGGTATTTCTGTTATAGCAGCACTAGATGACTAAGACAGCAGCCAAGATCTTAACCATTGTGCAACCAGGGCTCCTTTATAGATGATCTAGACAGGTACAATTCAAGAAATAATAATAAAAATTAACAATAGCCTCAGAATCTCCAGGAGCATAGACTCAGCAACAGGATGCACATCAAAAACTCATTGCTAATTATTGCCTATCCCTTGATTTTGTAGTCAAGTTTTTTCTCCTTGCCTCACAGCAATCACAGTCTCAGCTAAATTAGTTAGTCTTCAGGTCTTTTCTAGGATTGATTTTAAATATGATGGAACTACACAAAACACAATCACAGTTGCTTGCTGAAAACACTCAATATTTTTGTATTAGTTGATTTAATACTTACAAAGTGTTGTTACTTTTTACTAATCACATTACCATTCACAAGTGTAATATATACTTCCAGCCTTCTATCTCATGACTATGTTTGAGAAGATTCCATTCTCAGAATCAGTCTTTTAGAGAGTCTAAAATTATCAAATATTACAAGAAGCTAAATTAGCTTTTTGGCATTAGTTTGCTAACATAAAAGAGTGTATATATTATATACATATATATATATATATAAAACAAGAGTTAGTACACTTCTTGAGTTGTTGAGAAAGTTAGAGTTCTAGAGAAACAAGGGTATTTTGAACTCCTCATCCAAAAAAAAAACCAAACCCATGGCCACTAAGTTGATTCCGACTCATAGCAACCCTATAGGACAGAGTAGAACTGCCCCATAGGGTTTCCAAAGGGTGGCCAGTGGAATCGAATTGCTGACCTTTGGTTATCAGCCATAGCTCTTAACCTCTGCACCACCAGGGCTCCGAACTCCTCATATACGTATATAAAAAATGGACCAAAAACATGGACCACTTGATACTTTCTTGCTACCCAAAGAAATTGCTTTTTATAAAGGTAGAGGTCCAACCAGAAGAAATTCAATAGAAGTTAGAGGAAATGGTTTACCAATTTAGTGTCCTAAACAGTCTTCTTTGACCAAAGTTTTATGAAATTATCCAGTATAAAACAGACTAATAGATTCAATAATTCCTTAACAAATGTACAAAAGTTGCCTCCATCCCCACCCACCAAATCAGTCTTGAAAAGAAACAATGGGAGAAATCATGTTGTAAAATCCAGGAGAACAAGATCTGATAATAAAAAATAATATGAAATGAACAATAGTCAAAATCCTCTATAATACAAAACATCACATTAGGAACAATTTTGTTACAGTTTTAAGGAGCACGTCCAGTCCAGTTCAACTTTCATTTGTAACCATCATATTCTTGAAAAACTGTCAAGGTAGAGCATAGCTTGGAACCATGACTTAAGGAAGGCTTTGATCATCTCCAAATGAATTTTATACATTCACTCCCAAAAGACTAGAAATATTTGCCAGTAATAATATGCTTATTTTCTGGGCGGATTGCAGCATCATTGAATAGTTAAAAAAAAAAAAAAGGTGAAGACAACATGTCTAATGTAGCTTTCAGGAATCATTGGAACTTTTTTCTTTGTTCACAGCTTGGAAGTCTGAAGTCCTTCCAGAATGCAGCCAGTTTTGTAATAAAATAAGTTTACATGTTTGTCTCAGAGTTGTTCTCAAAAATCACTGCCTTGACAGATGCTTCAACACATGAGTAGAAGAGAGATCAGGATAAAATCACCTTCATCAACAATGGACCTGAAAATCAGACCTCTGCAAACAATACCTCATTTTTAAGGAGAATCAATAACAATGGTAACAATCTAGCTAATTCCTGATGATCACACTTACTGAGAGATTTAAAAAAGAGATGATTGAAAACATAAATGTCTTAATACTCTAGAATTGGTTTGAAACTCACTTATTCAATTGATATAAGCTCTACATGTATGTTGTTGCTTGTTACTATGTGACATCAAGTCAGTTCCAACTCACAGAGACTTTATGTACAACAGAACGAAACGCTGCCTAGTCCTGCGCCATCCTCACAATCGTTATTCTTGAGCCCATTGTTGCAGCCACCATGTCAATGTATCTCCTGAGGGTCTTCCTTTTTTTCACTGACCCTCTACTTCACCAAGCATGATGTCCTTATTCAGGGACTGGTCCCTCCTGATAACATGTCCAAAGCATGTGAGATGTAGTCTCGCCATCCTTGCTTCTAAGGAACATTCTGGCTGTACGTCTTCCAAGGCAGATTTGTTTGTCCTTTCAGCAATCCATGGTATATTCAATATTCTTCTCCAAAATCGTAATTTGAAGGAGTCGGTTCTTCTTTGGTCTTCCTTATCCATTGTCCAGCTTTTGCACATATATGAGGCAATTGAAAACACCATGACTTGGGTCAAGTGCACCTTAGTCTTCAGTGTGACATCTTTACTTGTTAACACTTTAAAGAGATCTTTTGCAACAGATTTGGCCAATGCAATGCGTCTTTTGATTTCTTGACTGCTGCTTCCATCGATGTTGATTGTGGATCCAAGTAATATGAAATCTTTGACAACTTCAATCTTTTCTCCGTTGATCATGATGTTGCTTATTGGTCCAGTTGTGAGGACTTTTGTTTTCTTTATGTTGAGGTGTAATCCATACTGAAGGCTGTGGTCTTTGGTTTTCATCAGTAACTGCTTCAAGTCCTCTTCACTTTCAGCAAGGCAGGTTGTGTCATCTGCATAATGCAAGTTGTTAATGAGTCTTCCTCCAATCCTGATGCTCCCTTCTTCATATACTCCAACTTCTCAGATTATTTGTTCAGCATACAGATTCAATAAGTGTGGTGAAAATATACAACCCCGACGCACACCTTTTCTGACTTTCAACAATGCAGTATCCTCTTGTTCTATTCAAATGACTGCCTTTTGATCTATGCTCAGGTTCCTATGAGCACAATTAAGTGTCCCAGAATTCTCATTCTTCACAATGTTATCCATAATTTGTTATGATCCACGCAGTCAATTTCCTTTGCATAGTCAATAAAACACAGGTAAACATCTTTCTGGTATTCTCTGCTTTCAGCCAGGATCCATCTGACATCAGCAATGATATCCCTTTTTCCACATCCTTTTTGAATCCAGCTTGAATTTCTGACAGTTCCCTTTTGATGTACTGCTGCAGCCACTTTTGAATGATCTGCAGCAAAATTTTACTTGCATGTGATATTAATGATATTGTTCGATAATTTCCGCATTCTGTTGGATCACCTTTCTTTGGTATAGGCATAAATACAGATCATAAATATGGTTGGCCAGGTAGCTCTCTTTCAGATTTCTTGGCATAAATGAATGAGCATTTCCTGTGGTGCACCCCTTTGTTGAAACATCTGAATTGGTATTCCCTCAATTCCTGGAGCCTTGTTTTTTGCCAATGTCTTCAGTGCAGCTTGGACCTCTTCCTTCAGTACCATAGGTTCTTGATCATATGCTGCCTCCTGAAATGGTTGAATGTTGGCCAATTCTTTTTGACGTACTGACTCTGTGTATTCCTTCCATCTTCTTTTGATGTTTCATGTGTTGTTTAATATTTTCCCTGTAGAATTCTTCAATATTGCAACTCAAGGCTTGAATTTTTTTTTCAGTTCTTTCAGCTTGAAAAATGCCGAGTGTGTTCTTCCCTTTTGGTTTTCTAACTCCAGGTCTTTGCACATGTCATTATAATACTCTACTTTGTCTTCTCGGGCTTCCCTTTGAAATCTTCTGTTCAGCTCTTTTATTTCATCATTTCTTCCTTTTGCTTTAGCTACTCTGCATTCAAGAGCAACTTTCAGAGTCTCTTCTGACATCTGTTTTGTTTTTTTCTTTCTTTCCTGTCTTTTTAATGACCTCTTGTTTTCTTCATGTATGATGTCCTTGATGTTATTCCACAACTCATCTGTTCTTTGGTCATTAGTGTTCAATGTGTCAAATCTGTTCTTGAGATGATCTCTAAATTCAGGTGGGATATACTCAAGGTTGTACTTTGGTTCTCATGGACTTGTTCTAATTTTCTTCAGATTCAACTTGAACTTGCATATGAGCAATTGATGGTCTGTTCTGCAGTTTGCCCCTGGCCTTGTTCTGACTGATAATATTGAGCTTTTCCATTGTGTCTTTCCACAGATGTAGTTGATTTGATCTCTGTGTACTCTATCTGATAAGGTCCATGTGTATAGTTATCGTTTATGTTGTTGAAAAAAGTTATTTGCAAAGAAGAAGTCACTGATCTTGCAAAATTCTATTATGCGATCTCCAGCATCATTTCTATCACCAAGGCCATATTTTCCAACTATCGATCCTTGTTCGTTTCCAGCTTTCACATTCCAATCATCAGTAATTATCAATGCATCCTGATTGCATATTCAATCAATTTCAGATTGCAGAAGTTGGTAAAAATTAAGGTGGACTCTACTTTGAGGAGGCAGATCTTCCCAGTTGTCTTATGAGTGCCTTCCAACTTCAGGAGCTCATCTTTGGGCACTGTATCAGACAGTGTTTCACTGCTATTCATAAGCTTTTCACTGGCTAATTCTTTTTAGAAGTAAACCACCAGGTCTTTCTTCCTAATCTATCTTAGTCTGGAAGCTCAGCTGAAACCTGTCCACCATGGGTGACCCTGCTGGTATTTGAATACCGGTGGTATTGCTTCTGGCATCACAGCAACACCCAGGCTCCCACAGTATGACAAACTGACAGATGCATGGGAGTTAGACCTATGGTAACAAGTAAATACCAGAAATGCTCTAAACCTGTCAACTTGATCATTGACAAGTTGCTTCAGTGAACATTCTTTTGAAAGGCAATAATTGGTGACAAAACTCGTGTTTTGAAAGTCAGCCAATCAGCTGTGAACTCACTCCAGTGAATAGACTTCTAAAGCTGACATTAACCCATTGTCTCATCTGTACTCAATGTAAAATGTGCTTCAAAGGTTGACATCAGCCCACTCCTGTCTCTGTAACTAAAATGGAACGTTCTTTTACATCCTACACATACCCTCACTTCTATAACTAACACAACACAAAGCAAATTCTTCCTCAAAAATCATGTTAGGTCAAAAGTTTGAAGGAATCAATTAAACTATTTATGATCAGAATAGTTCTTCCTTACTTTAGCTTCAGTAAATTCAATTTTGTATTTTCGTTTCACATTTTGAGTGGTGATCACATCCTCTGACAAAGACTGTGGCTCCATCCTCTAACTTTAATATGAGAGATTCTGACTTTCAAACTTTTAAGCATATCTTCCTATTTTACTTTAAGAAAAAACAGACAATTTGAAAGTATTTTCAGAGAATATATGCTTATTCACAGGAAATAAAGTAAGGGTCTCTCTGAAAACAATGTCTTCAGAGTAACTTAGACATTTTGACATTAATTGTTTAAAATCAATTATCTTTTAAAAATCAGTGGTACAAAGATTGTTATCCACTTGTGGGTTTTAGTGCCTATCTAAATCATAGTATTTATGAAAAAAAAAGCATAGTTTCCAGATATATTAGGTTTTAAGTTCATAGTAAATATAAGGAGCCCTGGTGGTGCAACAGTTAAGCACTCATCTGCTAACCAAAAGACCTGACAGTTGTTCCTGTAAAGATTACACCCTAGAAAATTCTACGCAGCAGGTCTACTCTGTTACATGGGTCACTATGAGTTGAAATTGACTTTACAGCACCTAACAACAACATATATGTTTCCTCCTATTTTCTGAACTTTAGTCTTTAACATATACAAGATGGAACTGAAGTGGAATGACAATTAGCATTTATTTGAAAAACTGATATATTGTTGAAAAAATTGAGAAATATATTTCAGTGAGATGACCCAAAATGTTTTAAAAATTTGATTTTATGTCTTCAATGCATCCAATCCCACAATAAATGCTCCTTCATTGTAACAAAATAATTTATTGATTTATCAAATGCATATTTATTGCCTAAAAGTGATAAAGTAGCTCAAAACATACTTTACTTGTGCTTTTAGTGTTATTTCAAAAAGATTTCAAATATTTTTAATTCCTAAAGTTTTTTACTTTCTTTAATTCTGTTTAAGAAATAGCTATGGAAACTCATCTATGTTTCAAGGCAAAGTCTCCTTATTTCCCTCCGTTTTTATCAATAATATGTCATAATTATTTAATTTTGTCAATTAAAGAATGAAATTCTGTAGTAAAATTTCTACAATGTTAAAATATTTGTTTATTCAGTATACTTTTTCAATGTGAGTAGAATTAATCCCCACCACCATTAATTTTCAAATTTTTACAAATGGAAGATGAAAGGATGAAATTCCTTCCAGATGTTACTAATAACAAGGAGATTAATATCATTCAGCTTCTCATACACTGGTTGAGGCTCTAAGGACTTCACAAAACAAAACAGAACAACCTATTTCCAAGTTCCCCACCTCTTTTTAGTATTCTTCCTTTCACTTTTAGAAGGCTATAGTGGTGGTAGAGGAGAAGAGGGAAGGAGTCAGAGAATTATTATTTATCAAATATTCATTGTGGAGCATCTCTGAACTAGTATAGTTTCATATACTAGATTTTCATAAAATTATCACAATTATATTTTTATAAATACTTCATAGATGTGGAAATTAATATTTGGAAAGGTTAAGCAACTTGCAAAAGAATCTAGTGTTGAGAACCACGTTGTTACCGAATGCAATGGGTTCGCCATCTGTGCTCTTGTTAAGAATAACCAAGAGTCGTGTGGATTTAAGGCAAGGCATGGTTTATTACTTGCAGCATGTAAGGAGACAGTGAGATGAGCTACCTCTCAAAGCACTGTCTCCCTGAACAAAGGGCTGGAGGAAGTTTTATACTACATGGGAAAGAGGAAGTCATAACATGTTCATTGTCTGGGAAATGGCAGGCATATTCAAAGAGGTGTGGGGTGGGTGTATAGGCTGCACTTGCACTGGTGGCTCAAGATGGTGGCCCATGTTCCCTCAAGATGGCTCCTTCTGTACTCTTGACATCTGTGTGTTCCCAAGAAAAAGGTGTGGTATACTGAAAACATGGTGACCGGGCTCCCCTTCAAGTTACCTACTGTCTCATGGCACACGCATGCAGCCTAGTTTTAGTCGGATTGCCTGAAAGACAACTGTAAGCAGGAAGATTAGGAAGAAACAGGGTGGGATGACTCATTATCTTGGTCGAAAGATGTTGTTTGTAGCTGCGAGGAGATTTTCTACTGACACAGCTTGTTGCCTGAAGCCTATCTAGTTCCTAGCTGGTCTCAGACTTATTTCTAATATATTGTCTTGGGATTTTCTTTGCTTTCATTAGGCTGCATTCAAGTGGTCCTAGTTTTTCTACCATGGCTTCAACTAAAGCACCGATAGAAGTAATGTGGTTGTAAGATTGTGATATATGCCTGGTGAGAGTATTGAAAAAATTTGAAGTTACGGTTTTTACTTTATTGGACAAAAGTAAAGGTAAGTAGGGTAGATGGTAACAGCATTATGGCACAGTGCTTGAATAGGAAACTCACGATCAGGTACTGGTGACAGGTAATGAGAACATGGTGAGACTGGGTCACATGGATGAACACATGTGGGTGTATAACAGTTATACTGTGGATCTTATGAGAAGAGCCTTAGCATACATTCATGCTCTATGCAGATATGAAATACATAATCCCAAGATATGGAAATTAGTGTTATCGTTTCCTTTCGGGACTCCTTTCTTGAGGCGGAAATAGTAGTTTAAAGAAAGGATCTGAGTGTCTGACACACCTGGCCATACAAATCTGCAAGATCTTGGAGCATTTGTTTCGGATAGCATTTCTGAAACAATAATTGCTTTAATATTTATTATGATGTTTGGGTGACAGATGTGCTATAATTTTATACCTATACAAATATCAATTGACTTGCCATATTCCCAATATAATAATTATTGCACTATTTTGATAGTAAAGCAAAATGGCTTAATTCACATCTGCCATCAATTAATTTTATTATGTAATGTAGGTCAACTTTTAATCATCTCCAATACCCTGATTGAAAATAAATAGAAAAAAATTATAGAAAATATCCAATATTTGGTTATAATTGGTACCCATTATATAATCACCCCATAAGCAAGGGAGAGAAATATTTTTATTAATTGCTATAGTTCATGTGCAGAATATTGAAATGATGCAACTCAGTTACAATGCAGAGGACAACCTTTGAACTTAAATAGTTACGATTCAGTTTTTACTGTTTAATTGTAGCACAGAAGGAATATGTCTGGTTTTATAAGTTAGGAGACAGCTTAAGAATTATAATTATTCTAAATAAATTCAATAACAGTCTACAAAGGTATTTTAGTACAATAATCTTGGAATTCGTCCTTAAAAATCTGCATTTCTGGAAAACTGGTGATTACAATAATATTCTTAATGTTAGTAATATAAAAACTAGAACCTGGAAAGTAGGTATTAAATTTGGGAATAATGTCCTAAAAGTCTATTACTTTATTAAAAACTTTTTTTTTTTAACACAAAGAAGTAAATCAACATTTAGAAGAGATCTATTTATTAATTAAAAAACCCTCTATTGTTTCTGATTTGATTTTATTTGGGGGTTGAGAAATCTAGTGTGGCATATAGTTGACATAATTACCTGATTTAAAACTTAAGGTGACACCATGAAGTAAATATTACTAAACCACTTTTACAGGTGAGAGAACTGATTGTTGGAAAGGTCAAGTAAATTTCCAAGGTCACACAGCTAAAACCCGACTAATCTGGAAATTATGCATAAGCAGACTGAGGCCAAGGTGCAAACTCCCAATCATGCCACTTTATTGACCTTTGAGAACAATGCATTAAAGTGGGATAACAACCTAAAATAATATGTACCTAAAAGTATATATGTACATTAAGAGCAATAGACACGGTGTTGTAGAAAGAACATCAGACCTAAAATTATAACACTAGGCTAGAATTCTGGCTCATCAATTTAATGGCTATGCAAAACAAGGTAAGGCACTTGCTCTCTGATTATTTCTGCACATGGAAAAATAATTCTTCATATGAATTTGTTCTGCATTTCTAACAGCTACTTCACAGGGTGGTCTGAGCATGAAAATAACTTTGTAAAATCTAGCTTGCTCTAAAAATGTAAGTATGATGAATAATGCCTACTATTTGTTAATTAAGTGTGTAGATGATCAAAGTATTTTCTTCCAAATCTATATTTTCCTCTTCAATTAATTCGAAGGGAAGATTTTCCTTCACACATCTTCTCTTCAACATTCTTAAAAATAAGCAACAGTTTTCATTTTGCAAACTTCAGTAGATAGCCAACGCCCTCATTGTGTTCAGCTTTTCAGCAGCTTTTGCACCTTTTTCCAGAACCTGACCTCTTAATGTTGGAGAACATGTCTCTCTTCTCTCCTCACACTCTCAATCAAACTAAGGGTAATGGATAAAGCTATTTATATCTAAAGCGTACATTTACAACTTTAACCTTGATTTGGTCTTTCTAACTCTACATATCCACTTAGATGTCTAATAAGCATCTCAGATTTAATGTTCCCAAAACAGAGTATGTTCCCCTATCTCCTCAGAACAGGTTCACCTAAGTTTAGAGTGCTTGCTACCTATGCTTTACCCTGGGCCATAAACCTCCAAAGTTTTGTAGATTCCACACAATCCCTCACTTCCCTTATCCAAACCGTCTTCTGGTCTGTAAGTCCACATCTCATCTTAACAACATCACTACTATTACTACAATTCAAATCATCATTTACATTCTTGTAAATAATTTAAAAGTCTCCTAATAAATCTACCTCTTTCCACTCTTGTCTCCCAGTAGTCAATTTCCAGTTTACACAGTGATATTAAAAACAAAACAAACAAAAATAAACAACTAGATTATTTTAAACCACTCTTTCTGCAAAAAATAAATTGAAAAAGCAAGGAACATAAACAACAACAAAGCAAAAACATATTTGAATACCTTCTCAGACACTTTAAAAAGTCCTTACTGTAGCCTACAATACCCTGCGTATTCCAAGGGTCCTATCTATCTCACCAACCACATCACCCAACAAATGGGAGCCAACATTTGTACTCCAGCCACACTGGCCATGTTGTTTTCCTGTTATTTAAACATATCAATCATTTCTCTATCTTCCAATTTCTGATCCTTTGTACTTGCTGTTCGTGATTCTTGCAAAGCACTTATCTCAAATATGTTAATGATTTATTCCTGCTTATTAGTGTGGCATCGGCTCAACTCAATGAGGTGTTTTTATATACGTAGATGTATACTTCATTTCTTACTTCCTCCCTTCCTTCTTCCTTTCTTTCCCAGAGCCTACTTCCCAATATAGTAACTGAAAACAGCCAGGTATTTACTTCTGAATGTGATCTAACTTCAGCTAATTAGATAAATTAGTGCACAACTTTTGAATCAAGTGATGTAGTGACTCACAAAAACAAACAAACCTGTTGCTGTTGAGTCAATTCTGACTCATAGTGATCCTATAAGACAGAGTGGAACTGCACCATAGGGTTTCCAAGAAGCAGCTGATGGATTCAAACTGCTGACCTTTTGGTTAGCAGTCAACTCCTAACCACTGCACCACCAGGACTCCAGTCACCTACAGGGCAATGAAAAATGTATTCTGAGAGCGGCAGTAGAAGCAGCAACAACTTCAGATTTTGAGGGTCAGCAGTATCCACTGGAACAGTCAAAGCACTCTGTTGTCAACACAAACAGCCAAGTGGTCAGAACACCAGCTCAATGTCTTTGCTTCAGTTTTTTCTAGCTGCCTAACGTCACTCTTCATTCCTGCCCCCTTTTCTGAACCAGATTGTCCAGGCTTCTTAGAGATTCTGTGAGTTCTCCATCATTCGCACACATTTTCTGTCTAAATGAGATCGAGTCAGATTCACTTCCTTGCAAATAGAAGCTCCCAGACATTTCTTATCCCATTACTCAATTTTATGTTCTTCAGAAAACTTATTTTCTCATCAAGATCATTACTTATAGGCATTATGGTATATTTGATAGGTCACTAAAATAAAGGGACTTCCATTTTATTTCCATCCTTCCCCAGGCTAGTTATGTAATCTAAAAGCGCTAAACTGATACTCAACTTTTTTCTTTAAAGTGAATAAATTGTGTGAGTTTATCTCAAATAATACTTATGATAATTTATATCTAAATCTAATGTATATGATATTCCCGAAAGTAGGAGGTAGAAGAGATTGTTTTATCTTATTTGTTATTATTTTATGAAACAATCTGCACTGCTTTACAAAATAGCTAAGTTACTACCATCGGATGTCTTCAAACAACCAGTGGACAATAACTTCACAGATACTGTAAAAGAAAATTGAAAAACTAGGTGGAATTTTAACTTGATCGCTAACCACTCTTCCAGGTCTTTGGTTCTATAATAGAATATTTCTTCATCTAAGTCCAAATTTAACAGCTGATTGGTTTGATATGATGTCATTCTTTAATTTACAGAGAGCTGATAACACTAAAATGTTTGATTTTAGTATTTTTGGGTATTAAACACTAAAGTAGCTATGCATTTGAGGAGAAATATCTAATAAGAAGGTTGTCTCAATACTGTAACAAATGCTCACAGAATTTTGGCATCTTTATTCCCATTGACTCGTTTTTATGCTCTCACCTATTATATATCTTTACAATGACAAGAATTCCCAAGTATATTCTCTCTCCATGCAATTTCTGTTATCACATTAACTCAATAATGTAGTTAGTAATCTAAAAGTTTTTTTTCTTCTGAAAATAAAAATCAGAGCAGATTTATTAAAACTGATTTGTAATTGTCAACATTGAAATAAATTTACTACTACAAGTAATGTTTCCATTTACCAGAAAATTTATTTATCCTTGAATAAATCAAGACTACAATGTATACAGTATTTTATAGCAAAATGAAACATGGGTTATATAGTTAAATGATTTCTTTTTAAATATTAAACCTATTATTACCAATTTACCTTGGACAATATGTCTAACTTCCCTGATCCTCATTTCTATAATTCTAAATCCAATGTAAATCTTGTCTTCTTTAAATTTGAGGTTGGCAATTTTTTTTGTATAGGTCTAGATAGTAAAAACCATATTTTTATGCAAATAATATGCACCTTTTATGTTTATTTGCTAACTGCACTCTCCCCCATAAGGTATTTTCATAAGCACCACTTTGCCAATTATTTTACGTTGCTGTAAAAAAATTAGCATATCATGATATGAAAATACCCTGTGGGGAAGGATGAAGTTGGCAAACAAATGTAGATGGCACATGTTATTGGTGTAAAAATATGGTATTTTAGGCACGGCAGGCAACACAGTCTCTGCAGCAAGTGCTCAGCTCTGCCATTGTAGTGTGAAAGCAGCAAGAGACAATATAGAAATGAACAGGTGTGGCTATGTTTCAATAAAGCATCATTTCCAAATAGGGACATAGTGGGTTCAGCCTGCTCACTATAATTTGATCTAAATATTCCCAAAGATAATGCAGTAAAAATACACAAAGTATGCTCTTACTTGGACCAAAGGTGTTTTGTTTGCTTTCCTATTTCTCTTTCGCAACGGTTTTCACCATCTTTTATCTCTTCTCCATTTCAGCCACAAACTCTTGCCACTTTGTGCCTATGTCTGACTCACTTCAACGCTTTTACTAGAAATCAGTCTTTGGTAAGATAATATTAAAAAAAAACTACACAAACAAAAAACAAAATGGTGTATCTATCATGTACCAATAAAGAGGAATCTTTATACTTTCTAACTTTTCTATAAAACCAAGTCTTTTACTTATTTCCTTAGATCTTTAGACCCAGTTAAGATAAAAAACAAAACGAAACAAAAAAAAACCAATGTTCTATCTTAACCTGAATTTCTGCAAATATGCTCAGAATTCATCACCAAGCAACTTCTGCTTTTATTATTTGGATTTATACAATGAAGTCTGTTGGTAGAAAATGTCTTAAACTTCCTGAATCTCAATATCTTTTTTGTATATTTGGTTATAAATGTTTCTTACATGTTACTTTTGATAAATAAATTAAACCATGCCTATAAAGTACTTAGAACAGCGTGGGGCATAAATTAATTAGTTTTTGTTAATTGAATGTTACTTTTTTAGATATTAAACTTAAAGTAATTTCAAGATCACTATTTTCTCATATGTTTAGACTATCGCTGGCGCAGTAGAAGCAGGTTTTGTCCCCCACCACCTGCATGAGTCTTAAACTGAAATTGTACTGGAAGAATGGTAGTAGGGGAAGCAAAGCCCCTCCCCTAATATTTGGTTGTAAGCTCTCTTAGAGCCTTAGTGGTAAGGTATATAATTAACTGTATAATTCCATGCTGGCAAGATCTGATCTTAGATTCAAAAAAAAGTGCCGGGGAAGGGGGCAGGTAATGTTCTTCCTCTGATGCCGTCAAAGCTGGGGATAATGACCACAAGACCGTCATGCACACTGAACAAATACTGCATCAATTAGAACGCCCCTCTTCCTCTCCTTTCCCTTTTCCTATGTATGTAGACCCCTCTTGTCCCAGGTATGTAAGTCGTTTGTCCCTTTACCCCTTTCTTCCCTTCAGCTATGCTGTGTCGAGGGGCTATGTATGGGTAGAAGAGATTTCCCTGTCAACTCATTCCGGGGAAATCTGGTGAGGGATGGAATTTTATCATTTCTTCTCTGTCCCAGTTACTATGTGAATAATAAACCTTATGAAAATGCCACTGGGTAAGTGTCAATTGTTGGCTGAGAACTACACCCATGCATTAACTTACTTTCATTTTTTATTGTTGGTTAATTGCAACTATTAAATTTAAATAAATTCAATCTGTTTCCTCTTTCCTCTCTTTTTTGGTCCAGTCCACCCTTCCCCATGATGGTAGTACTTGTTAACTAAAACAATGAATGTTTACCACTGAGTAGATGACTTTATAGTAAGCATTATTTTTGCCACGTGTGTAAGACTACCTAGGATGGGTAACCGAATAAAGCTTCTGAAATCTAACAAAATTAAAGAAACTAGGATAGCAAGAGTCCATGATCAAGGTTGGAATCTCAAACTTGATAATTACAAAGCTAATGCATATTAAAACAAGAAGAAAAGGTCCAGCTTTCGGAAAGTCAACTATCAAAGCTTCACTGTGAATAAGCTTGTTAAACCGTAAATCCAAAATAGTTCTTTTCTTCTTTGAATAGCAGTAGTTTGTAAACATAAGGAAATTAGAGTCCTACAAGTCAACTTTTTACCTACAGAGATACCAAGATTACCTTCAACAAAACCAAAAACCAAACCCGTTGCCGCTGAGTTGGTTCCAACTCATAGCAACACTATAGGACAGAGTAGAATGGCCCCATAGGGTTTCCAAGGAGCAGCTGGTGGATTGGAACTCCTGACCTTTTGGTTAGCCGCCAAGCTCTTAACCACTACGCCACTAGGGCTCCAACAAGAAACTCTTAATGATTAACCTTAATTATTTAGAAATTAACCTTAAGGAATTCAGATTGTATTTGCATACCTTTTAATATACTGATGCAGATTTTTGAAATCATCTTAGGGACCCTGAATAAAATCAAATAAAATTTTAGACTATACAAGTTTTCCAAACGTGATGTTTCAAAAGAAATTGTTGAATAACTCAAGTAAGTCACACAGTACAATACATTTGATTATATTGTTCTTTTAGAAACTCAGAATTTCATTATATGTTTTAGAATGGCACATTAAATGTAATGCAACAAACTTTTTATGTATGCTATGAATATTTATCTATGTAAGCTCAGCTATTAAGGACAAGAGTGAATTTTTGAGTTTCTTTATTAGTGCTGTAAAGCACAGCTGAATGATTAAAATGCAGCAGAAAAAAGATATATCAGTGAGGAAGAAAACCTAATAAAATGTGATCCAAACAATAAGTTGGAGTACATTACATTCATTTGATAAACTGGCAGGTGTTAAGTAAAATTAAAGTAAGAACAAAGAAGAGTAAAATTAAATATTTATATTCATTTTGAAGGTTACTCAGGAAGAGTTAGGTAAGTAAATCAAACATGCAGAAAAATTAACACATTTTTTATTGATGGATGTGATATGCTACGATTGTAGAGAAAACACAGACTAAAATCTAGTTCTATCTGTGAACATTATTGAAATGCAAAATGGAAAATCTGTTGGGTCTAAACAACATAAGAGTGCATTTTATAGAGAATTGAAGTGACTCATTGAAGCCTTTATTGACAATATTTTTGTGTCAAAACACTACTTTTAAAACAAACACATTGGGATGTACTTATAGAGACATAATTGAAGCTTGTCATTAAAGCAAATAGTGGTCTTATAACCTCATCTGAAAACGCTATCATGCAAAAATTTTACAGTTAATATCTGATATGTTTCAAAATTGATGGAATACCTTAATAGGTAGGTATAGCATCTGATTGCCATATTTAGAACATTTATTAAGTAATTTTAGAATCGAGGAAATTATTTGGATAATTCGAATAAAAAGCTGTTTTGCTCTAATTATCTAGACAGGTAATGTAAAATTACTGAGCAGAATTATTTCAATAATTACTTTAACTTTGAACTTTATTTTGCTTATGAAGGTCAAATAGTTGACAGCTCAGTCACAACATAAAATACAAATTCATTTTTATTAAGAGAAGGTCTAGAGAAAAATAACTATAAATTGGTCAATCATCTATCAAATATATTTATTCCTTATCAATATCAATAGAAATTTTGGCCAGGAGATAATTATTTTCTACAAATTGCAACTTTTGTTAGTGAAAATAAAATGACTATTTAATGTCAAATATATATTGTTGTACATTATGCCTTAGATGCACTCTATTGACTTGATTTTGGGTTTCTTTCAAGTTAATAGAGCAAAATGCCCAATGTTTTATGACATGCTAATGTTAGGTAGACTAACACTATATGTATATAAATATATATATGTGTACATATTCAGATTCATGTATTCCAGACAACAGCAAATATTTCTTTGTACATAATATCATAAAGAAATGTAGATAGTTAAACTAGAATATGTATCATAGTGCAAAATCAGACTACATAATTGGGGGAGGGGTACACAGTGTCACAAGAATGCACCATGTACACATTGTTGATTAAAGAACCCCAAAGAAGACAGAAATGACATTTTGGAAAGCAGCAGGAAAGAGTGAATGAGAGGATGAAGTGAAGCAAAAACTAAAATAAACAGCCAAACCTAAAAAGAAGGAATTTTAGTCTCCCTATATGTACATCTTTGAAGAAAAGAGAATGTGAGGTAAAACTTGAAGGTGTTAGAGCAGAGATTAGCCACTGCATTTCTATTTTTTTCAGTGATCATCAACCTAGACATGCATTTAACTCCAGGTAGAATAGTAACTTGCTTGTATCAGAATGCTACGTTTTACTTCTATGATGGATGTATTACACTATTTTAAATAACTATCTGTGCAGGTCACCTGTCCACTGCTATCAGCCCCTTGACTGAAGACAGAATATGTTCAGTTTTTGTAAGTGGGCAGAACATAGTACTCAAAAGAACTATATAAACAATGAATGAAGTGAAATGGAACACATGCATTTTTAATAGCTTTGATGAAATAAATATTAATTTGAAAATCTCACTGTGTTATCTTTCAGGTCTGCGAATGCACGTTCCATTAAATATTTCTACAAAATAAACAGTAAGTTTTCATATGAAGGTCAGAATAACACATTTATGTATCACATACTTCTACAATTCTATATTTTTAAATCTCTGAAATTGCTTGATTTTAAACATGGTTAGAAAAACTTTACACTAATAACGGAGATGAGCTAGGTTCTTCTGTATTATTTATTGAAAATACTAATTAATAACTCCTTATTCCAGAGTGGTATTTTCCACAATAATAGAAGTAACATTCCAGTCATTTAAAGATTCACATTGTCAGCTGCAATGATTTTTTTTCTTGCATAATTAACAACTATTAATTAATGTTCCACAGAATCTCATGATTTATGCTGCCATATTATCTAGAGTTAAAATTTAATGCTTCCAGCTGCAGTCTCAGTAAGTATTCAGAATTTCCACAAGGATCTTTCTTTAATTATTGATGCATAAGAAGGAATTTTTGTTACACAATAGGTGCTATTATAATGGAAATTATAATAATTTTCTTCACCTTCATGTGCTTTTTCCGTTTGGATTAATGGTGACAAAGCTTAACGGACTTATTTTCACAACACTATATTGAAAAAGAGTTTTGATTTGAATGTACTTCACAAGATTTGTTTTTTTAAATTTTTTATTGTACTTCAGATGAAGGCTTACAGAACAAAGAGTTTCTCATGAAACAGTAGTACATATATTGTTTTATGACATTGGTTAACAACCCACAACATATCAACCCTCTAACTTCTCAATCTTTTTTTTTGGTGAAAATACACATAGCCAAAGATACACCATTTCGAAAATTTCTACATGCACAGTTCAGTGACACTGACTATGCTCTTCCAATTGTGCTGTTATTCTCACTTAAGATGAAGGCTTACAGAACAAAATAGTTTCTCATTTAACAGTTACTACACATGTTGCCCTATGACAATGGTTAACAATCTCACAACACATCAACACTATCCTTACTCAACCTTAGGTTCCCTATCACCAGCTTCCTTGTCCCCTTCTGCCTTCTGGCCCTTGTCACTGGACTCCTGTACCTCGTTAGCCTCATTTGGTTTTACGGGGCTGTCCACTCCCAGGCTGAACGGTGAACCTCAGAGATAACTTCACCACTGAGATAAAAGGGTGTCTGGGGGCCATACTCTCGGGGTTTCTCCAGTCTCCTTTAGGCCAGTAAATCTGGTCTTTTTTTTGTGAGTTAGAATTATGTTCTACATCCTTCTCCAGCTCTGTCCAGAACCCTCTGTTGTGATCCTGGTCAGAGCAGTCAGCGGTGGTAGCCGGACACCATCTAGCTGTACTGGACTCAGTCCGGTGGAGGCCATGGTAGCTGTGGACAATTAGTCCTTTGGACTAATCTTTTCCTCGTATCCTGTTCTCTTCATTCTCCCTTGCTCCCGAAGGGATGAGACCAGTGGAGTATCTTAGTTGGCCACTCACAGGCTTTTAAGACCCCAGACACTACTCACCAAGGTAGAATGTAGAACATTGTCTTTATAAGCTCACATGAACTGTTTTTATCAGCTGAAAGACATAGAAGCATTGCAACCTTTATCTTTTATCTAACTGTATTAATTTTGGGGACTAGTCTCCTAAAAAACTAGTTGCTGTCGAGCAGATTCCAACTCATAGCTAAGGTATAGGACAGAGTGGAACTGCCTTATAGGAGTGGCTGGTGGATTCGAACTGCCAAATCTTTGGTTAGCAGCTGAACTCTTAACCACTGTGCCACCAGGGCTTCTTTGGAACTACTAATCTATTTAAAAAATTAAAATTTGATTAATAGTTTCACAAGCCTTCCTTTATCACTTAAGGCTTAATATGATCTTAGAATATCTCAAGCAACGTTCTGTATTAATCCATGTTCTCAATTAATATGCGTTTTAACAGTCTTATTTTATGTACTGTGATATCAATTTTGCAAACATGTGTTTTTTATTGGTTAAGGGGAGGTTGTGGGGTAAAAATTAAATAGATAACCAACTAAAATAACGTTTACATTCATGGTATGTCTTTTTATTTTTTTTGGCTTACTTACATATAATTTTATAGCTTCATGTGGCCAAAGTAATGTGCATTACATACATATATACAACACATAAGAGGTATTTAGTAAATGTGTATTCACTTCATAAAGACAAATTATTTTAAAAACAACATTAAGGAAAGTACCACCATTAAAAATATAATGTTTTCAAAAAAAAAAATAAGATGGATACTTCAATCTTATTTTCTTGAGAAGGACTTGTGTGCTTTTTGAAATGTGAAAAAAAGGAAACAAAATAATATACATTTTGCTATCCTCTTGCACCTTAATATAGAAAAGACATTATTAAAAATGAAAAGTAAATCTATATTTAATCTTCAAACCATCTGCAGTTGATATAAAAACATTTTTGTAAGCCATTTTGCAAATGGTGGAGATATTATTCTAAGCAAGTACCACATAGAACATTTGCACATTTAATTTATAAGAAAGGTTAATTGCATTGCTCTGTTAGCATGGCCTGCTTGAACGCTTAATTCAGGGAGCATAAATTATTTTTAAGTACACAGTGAGAGAATGGATTTCCCCCTACAGTTATTCCTAAGGGTTTTGTGCTCAGTCAAGTGATAAGAGATGTTACGTATCTCTATGGTGATTGTTCTCAGCATCCCTGAAGTTTAAACCCTCAAGATCATGAGACAAAAACTCAATAATAAATGGATTTCTGATGTTAGCATCTAAACAAAAAGGTAACATTATTGGCTTTTTCTTCCTGAAAAAATGTAAAGGACTTGTAACCAGAGCATAATCTGAGAATGCTTTGAATCTAACTCTTTCAAATTATGAAGATTCTACTTTATTCAAGATATTTTAAATTGTAATCACATTGTTCTCTTTAGAGTAGTGTAACACTTTTACAAAAATGTGTTATTTAGAATAGAATGTATTATAGAGGTAATACTAAGATTTAAGCAGAATCTCTGAGTGGTGCAAAACGTTAAGATGTTTGGCTGCTAACCAAAAGGTTTAGAGGTTCAAGTACACCCACAGGTGCCTCGAAAGAAAGGTCTAGTGATCTATTTTCAAAAACTCAGCCACTGAAAACCGTATGGAGCCCAGTTCTACTCTGACACACATGGGACTGTCATGCGTCTGTATAGACTCAATGGCAATGAGATAAGATATAAGCCTTTGATCGCTGCCGCTAACATACATGATACTTGACTTCATTTGATTTGCTATTTGTTGAAATTTCTTTTTATACCCGTTGGGAGGTGATTTTTTGTTGCCTACTAATTTTCAAATTCTTTTTGACAGAGATGTACCATGGAACAACATTGGCTATGAAGCTTTGAAAGTTCATGAATCCAATGTGCATACTTAGAGGCAAGAAAGATAATTTGCTCATTACAGGAGACTGAATCTATTTTTTTTTTTTAATGATTCCTTAATTTGTCTAGAAATAAATTATGGCTTTATTTGACCTTATCTTGCTATTCTTATAATTATATGTTAGGTGACAATTGTATCATGAAGTCCCTGGAAAATACAACTGAAGTTTTATAGGTGTGTGTCTGCGTGAAGTCTTCATCTATTCATGAGTACCAAAAAAAAAAAAAAAAACCCACCAAATCCACTGCCATCGAGTCAGTTCTGACTCTTCATAAAATAGGTACATAAACCCTTTTTCTTAAGATATAAGGTACACTCCGTTATCAACTTTTTCCTCACTGACATGAGTTACTTCTTTATGGAATAGAAAAATAAAGCAAAAACATAGGTTGATGCTGGCAAACCATATCTGCCCATTTATCCTTTAAGAGCTATAGTAAGTAACAGTAATGTTATATATATTTAGTATTTCCAATGGATGTTCCCTTATATTACATTGAGGTTATAGTTTTTACTTCATTAATGACACTGAGTTTTTGTTTTTTTCATGCTCTTATTTTCCATTTCTACATCTTGTTTGGTAGAGTTTCTTTCCATCCATCTTATTATTTGGCTGTTTGCACACTAATTTTTAAGTTCTAAGAGTTATTTGTACATTCTAGATGCAAGTCCTTTTCTGTATGCATATTTTGCAAATATTTCTTCTCCTTTCCTGACTTCCCTTTTCTTGTCAAAGTGTAGATAAAGAGTTGGATTGATTGAGGATGAGTTTTGGCCAAGCAAGGAAATTGAGGGGAGTTGAGTATAAATTGGTGGTACATTTTAGGGAGTAACTCTAAATATTGAATATACAGTCAAATGTGGATAGGGAGGAAGGAGAAGATTCATGGAATAAAGATTCTGAAAAATTATTATTCTCAGTGGATTTTTGGTCTTAGTGAAGCTTTAGACTTTTTGGACATGAGGTGTAATAAACACTGGAAAAGAAAGATAGAAAGTAGTTGTTAGAATGCAGTATACATAAAAGCGAGGTTATAGAACAGGGAAAGTTATTGCTAATGAGGTGCCAAGGGTAGTTCTTATCAAATATTTTGCATATGTGGTAAACATAGATAATGGCAATATTTACAGAGCACAGAGGAACAAATTATAGGAGATTTGTGATTTTATGCAGAGTTGGATAAAGTTTAAAATGTGTCATATCCTTAAGAGAAGATATTAAATATTTTTAAATACTGAATTTGTATACATTTCTAACATTATTTACAAAGATTTTATTATAATTTGAAATGGTTTCCATGAGCATTATTCTACAAACAGATTTATACTTGCAACGTTTATGATTAATACTTTAATGATGATTTCTTGGAATGTTATAAAATATTCATTTTTAAGAGGATCCTTTTCATATATAGAAGATAAAATATAAAATGAGTTTATCATCATTCAAAAATTTTAAACAGTTGAAACTATATCAAATAACTTTACAATATTTAATTATAATCACATAATCTAACCATTTCATTATTTTTATTTGAGTAATAGAATTTTGAAATTTCTTGCAATGATCTGAATAAATTTGGAACCAATTGAACATCTTCTCATCACATATTTTAAAATAATAACTGTAATTTGCAAAAAGAATTAATTTAGGGCAATTTTCTTGTATATAGCTCAGAAGCCATATAAAAAAGTCACATCCGGCACAAATTGAATTTCAAATGCAAGAGAAACAGATTAGCAGTGTACTGAAAAATTATTTCCTCCTGCCTCTGAAGCCTTTACCCCAGTCAGCTGTATCCTGAGCTATGTCCTATGCTCTCAAAATGCATGGAACATAAATTGACTCAGTCTACCATAGTTCCCTTTTTCATGATGAGCAGCAGTGTATTCTACAGTTGTCTTCTGAGTAGATGCTCAGGTTTTAGAACATTTTTTTAGCTACACTCAGACTTATTGCTGAATAATTAAGCTGATATGGATCCTCATGTTTGCTGTTTCTGAGGACTCTGAGACGGCATCATTCTTGCTCTCCTTAGGCCATCCTCTGAAGAGTCCCATAAGAGGTTGGCTGGATACTCCAGGCATCTTTATTCACACTGGTGGCTCCCGGTGCTGAAGAGATGATTATATCAAAACAATGGCTGAGAAAGTCTGGTTCACAGTCGCAGGAGTAGATGATGAAGTAGGCTATGAGACGAGATCCTTGAAGATAAGTATGTTAAATGACTGAGAAGCCCAGCTATTGGCAAGGTTGTTGAAATAATCAAGAATTTTGACAGGATACTTTCTGAAGGAGTAACAGAGGAAATGTTACTCAGGGAACCAAAAGTAGTGACCCAAGAGTCCATTGGAGATTGGAGTTTAGATACTGATATAGTCTGAAAGCGTGGGATTTAAAACTGCAGGCTTAAAGAAAAATATATTGATAATATAAATATACAAGAAGAAAAGCAACTACCCAGTAGAGAAAAAGTATGCAATTGATATGATAAAATCATAAACATATGCAAAGATGCTAAAACTCATAAAAGAAAAATTTTAATATAAACTAAAATAAGCTATTATATCTTTTATCAGAATTCAAAAATAAAAAAAGTTTATGACAAATGTTGTAAAATGATAAAGGAAAGTAAACAAACTCATACCAGGCTACTGGCAGTGTAAATTGGTGTACCATCTATTGAAGGGAAATAGCAAATTCTTTCCAAATTAAAAATAAACGCTTAAACATTTGGTTTTGCAATCATATTCATATTATTTAATCCTAAAATAATGCATATGTATATGTAAAATAATGAATATATAAAAATATTCCATACAGTATAGTGTATAATAGCAAAATACCAAAGACAAACTAAAGTTCTTTAAAAGAAATTGTTTGAATATGTTATGCTACAACCATACAATGAAATACTAAGCAATTTTCCAAATTACAAAGTTACAAATTTTGTTTAATTTTGTATTATGAAAAACACGCAGTTTTAAGTGTATTAACATAGAACAGCCCGAGCTATACTGTTAAGTATATTTGCTATAATATAGATACAAAGACCTAAGGACTATACTACTATTAGCTTACAAACCAAAAAAAAAAAAATCCATTGCCGTCAAGTCGATTCTGACTTATAGCCACCCTATGGGACAGAGTAGAATTACCCCATAGGGTTTCCAAGGAACAGCTGGTGGATTTGTACTGCCAACCTTTTGGTTAGCAGCCGAGCTCTTAACCACTCTGCCACCAGGTCTCCCTATTAGTTTATCCAAAAAATAAATTATATCAGTTTTGTATTTTATTACATTTTGTTCTGTTTAGTCTTTTGTCATATCTCCAGAAGCATACACACATATACAGAAAAAACTAGTCCAGCGGCTGCCTTCATGAAGAGGAACTAGATAACTAGGGTTAGGGAGAGTTGAAGATTTAATTTTCATGTATGAAATTTATCATTTGGATTTTGTATGAGATGTTTTTTACATACTGTCAAAAAAATTTGAAAAGTTAAAATAGAAAACTAAAATTACAAAAAGCTTTGGTTTAAAAATCTTATCATCCTCAACCTTTCTACTTATGTGCTGTAAAATCTCTTCATTACCTGAATTGCTACCACTTTCCAACAATATGTTGAACTGAAAAGCTTAAGAAAAAAATTACAAAAGACAAAACAATACATAATTTCAAAGAAGAGGTTAAATAATACAAGGAATACAATGTGCTACTATTGTATATAAAATATGGTAAATGATAAACTTATTCTGGAATTATTTATGTTAGAAATGAATGAAGGAAAGTATATAACAAAAAAAGGTATATAAGAAATTATTTGAATGCATTCCCATTATAAAGCATATATTTATCAGCAAAAATGCAAAAAAAAAAAAAAAGCATATCAGCAAACTTCTAAACTCCAAAGCCTACAAATATGTGGATATTTTTATCTCCATCAACTGCATCATGGCAATGCAACATAATCAGACATTTCAAAATCAGTGTAGCATGTTGAACCTTATGCACTACTGATTGAAGAGTTATATTCTTGTTTTATCAAGTAATGACTTGATTTAGTCTGAAAATGGGACAGATTATTCACATCAGCTCTTTTGTATTCCATGTGTATTAGACACAGACAAAAATGAAAGGAGTGGCGATTCAAGGCTGTAAGGATAATAATCAATATAAAATATCAAATATAGTATCAACTATCCATTTTCACATCTTTATTCAGTTCTGACCCCAGCTGCTCAAGCAGTACTTCTCTGACACTTCCCACTCAAAGCTAGGTCAGATCTTACAAGTTAAAAGCGCACTGTCCTTCAGACTGCCAAACGGGGAGACACCAGTTGCAATGTGAGAGTCCGCATACCACCATCACTTCTGTCCTGCTGGCCACAATTTTAGGGTTTCCCTCTACCCACTCAGGATGCCAGCCACAAGCTCAAAGTTTCCCCTAGGCTCCCTCACTTCTAACCTAAACAAACCACATTGCCTTCAAGTTGATTCTGACTCATAGTGACCCTATAGGACAGAGAAGAACTGCCAGATAGGGTTTCCAAGGCTGTAATCTTTACCGAAACAGACTGCCACATCTTTCTTCCATGGAGCAGCTGGTGGTTTTGAAATGTTGACTTTTCGGTTAGTAGCTGAGCACTTAAACACTGCACCACCAGGCTGCCTCACTTCTAAGCTACTGACTACAGATTCAGAAATTTCCCTCTATTTTTTTTCAGGATGCAAGCTGCAAGCTTGGGAGTCCCCCCGGGCTTCCTTACTTCTGCCCTGCTGACTCCCACTACTCCTTTGGGTATGATAATTCACTGAAACAACTCACAAAACTCATGAAAAGTGCTATGATTATAGCTTTAGTATAGAGAATAAAAGATACAATGTAAGAGATGTATAAGCAGAGGTCTGGGAAGGTTCCCAGTTCAAAGCTTCTATGATACAAAGGATATGCTACCCTCACACTTGCATCCCCGTCGTTCACCAACAAGCAGGCCCATTATCCTTTCATGTCCATAGCCTTTATTGGATTCATTGTGTAGTCATAATTGATTGGATCAGCCTCACCTTCCCTCCCTTGAAGTCAGCTGATATCAGGCTTTATGGTGCTCTTTCTGGTCAGGATAGCTCTCCCACATTAGCACAAACCATCAGGTGTGGTCTAGAGATCCGGATAACAAAGACACATTAATTACTCAGAACATTTCAGGGGTTTAGAGTTACACCTCATGCACCAAGAACAAAGGTCAAATCACTTGAGGTAAAATATTCTTTTACATCACAGAGGCTTAACTTACATCTACAAACATGACATGACATGAAGGACAGAGTGTAATATTCAAGAGATTTGGCTATTGGTAGTCAAATGATTCTTCAATTTATTTATCACAGATAGACGAATTTTGTATTAGGGATTGTAGACTAGCGATTCTCAGCTTTCTAGAGTATCCCATTTATGTCAATGTGTTAACAATGAATGATGTGTATCACTTCAAGATCAAGATAATTGATAATATAGCTGACAGTTGATCAAAATCAACTATAGTTGATTAATATAGTTGGGGTAAACTAAATCAAAAGATGTTGACTAATAATGAGATGAAATTTAGGGGAGAAAAAAAGCTTCATTTATTGTTTGCTACATGACTAAAGTTTTAACTGAGGAAGGCCAAACTAATTAAAAAAAAATATTAAAGTGGATTTTGTTGCAAATTTGGGTAATAAATATAGATTCATACTAAGAAATATAATGAGGGCCCTTGGAAAGCATTTTCTGGGTGAAACAGTCTTTAAATTTTTAAATATCCTTTATATTTTCTAAAAAAAAAAAGTCATGTAATATTATCAATGAACTTACCTTTGTCTTAAAAACTAATTGCTTTCATCATATTCACATAGTAGTTGATAATTTTCCAAATAGATTATGAAAATATATATATATATCTGTTACTTGGGGATTTTTTTACCTCAAAGTATTGCAATTATTGGAAGAAATGTAAAAATACTTCCAGACACTAGAATAAGAAGAATTTTGATTACTGTATTCTGATCATAATAAAAGAGCAGAGAATAAAATACATTTAGTGAGAGGAATGAGAACTTAATTATCAGCTAATACCCTCATTTTTCTGGTGAGCACGCTAAATCCTGAAGAGGTATTTGTCCAAATTTACTCCACCAAGGAGCCCTGGTGACTCAGTGGTTAAGAGTTTGGCTATGAACCGAAAGGTCAGCAGTTCAAATCCACCAGCTTCTGCTTAGAAACCCTATGGCAGTTCTACTCTATCCTGTAGGGTTGCTATGAGTCAGAATCTACCAGACAGCAACAAGACTTTTTGTTGTTATCGTTTTACTCCACTAATGAGTGGCTGACCTAAAGCTACAGCCTCGCGCTCTTCATTCCCAGAGCAATTTCATACCTACATCTGAGAGAGTCAAATTGTCTAAACTATACTTTGAGAAAAATTTCAGCACATTTGATGAAATTCTCCAAATAAGATATGAAGAACTATCATAGAAAAACTTTTTACTAAGTATTATTGGGGAAGAAAATTCATTGTTTCCTAAAATGTTGGTTGTCCATTCAGCAGACCCAGATGCTTGTGATGGGAAAATATAATTAAAAACATAATCTACTCCCAAGCCAGAAAACCTCTTCACAAAAGTAGAAGAGAAGGAAAAGTTTTATTATTGAACAAGCATTAAACTAGAATGTGATGCTTCACAGGCAATCAGCTAGAGATTGCAAAGATAAAATGAAATTTGACCCTTTGTATAGCTGAGTGGATGTATACAACCCATAACTTCCATGCTTTCAATATAAAATTGCTATTTTTCTAGCATCTTTATGGCCAATTTGGAGCCTGGGTCACCTGAGGTTATACTAATCTCCTTCCCGGAAGGTCCAAACTCCGAAACCAAACCCACTGCTGTAAATCCCAACACATAGCGTCCCTATTGGATAGATCAGAACTGCCGCATAGTTTCCAAGGCTGTAATTTTTACCTAAGTAGCCTGCCACATCTTTCTCCCACGGAGCAGCTGGCGGGTTCAAACTACCAACCTTTCAGTTAGCAGCTGAGCGCTTGAATCACTGCGCAACCAGGGCTCCTTAAATGGAAGGCAGGGGTGGAAGGTAAGGGAGGATTATCTCAAGTTACTTTTTTTTTTTAAAGTTGGCTGCCAGCTCCCTGAGCTAACACCTTTAAATTTACATGTCTTCCTTTAAATTTATGTACTTTTCAAAGAGACAGAAATAATTTACAATTACAAGCTATGGGGAGTGAAAACAGGGGAGGAGGGAAGCCTCTTTTCTTATTTTCAACAGGGAAAATTAAAACCTCTTGTTTTCAATTTGTATTTGTCCTTACACTTGGCAGCTTCCATTTCAGCATTTTATCATCAAAAACTTGCAGAAATTGCAGCGATGTGTCTCTACTATTGTAAAAATAGCCAAAAGTAACGTTTATTTTATCAATAAATAATCAAAAACTTAAAAAACCTCAATAATATTATTGATTTTATCCTAAGCACTTAAGACTTCAAAATATCAAGCATTCGTGAAATGAAGAATGTAAATTTCACATAAAATTCATATGTAAAAATGTACCCATCTTAAACCGTTCAAAGCAAGTCATAGTTTTACTATAAGCTATTTGAATAAATGTAAGATAATATTTTTATTAAACAAGCAAGAACCTCATAATTCAAACATTTATTTAGTAAGTGGTATTGAGCCCTGGTGGGGTAGTGGTTAAAAGCTCGGCTGCTAAGCAAGGGGTCGGCAGTTTGAATCCATCAGCCTCTCCTTGGAATCCCTATGGGGCAGTACTACTCTATACTATAGGGTCACTATGAGTCAGAATCAACTTGATGGCCATAGCTTTGGGTTTGGTTTTGGTAGTAACAAGAGAAGTTCTTGTTGCACAGTGGTTAAAAGCTTGGCTGCTAACCAAAAGATTGGCAGTTTGAATCCACCAGTGGCTCCTTGAGTATGGTTTGGTTGGTAGTAACAAGAAGAAGCCCTACTGGTGCAGTGGTTAAAGCACTCGGCTGCTAATCAAAAGATCGGTGGTTCCAGCCCACCGCCACTCCAGGGAAGAAAGATGGCTGTCTGCTTCTGTAACGATTACAGCTCTGCAAACCCTATGAGGTGGTTCTACACTGTTTCATATGCTTGCTATGAGTCAGAATTGAGTTGACAGAAACAGGGTAGGGTATATGCAAGGAGGGAGTTCTGGTGGTGCGTGGTTAAGCACTTGGCTATTAACCAAAAGGTTGGTGGTTCAAACCCATCAGCAGTTCCACAGGAAGACGATGTGGCAGTCTGCTTCTGTAAAGATTTAGAGCCTTGGAAACCCTATGGGGCAGTTCTAGTCTGTCCTTTAGGGTCACTGTGAGTCAGAATTGACCAGACTATAATGGGTGGGTTATATGCAAGGCAAAATAAAAATAACCAAAAAATGAAAACAAACAAACTCATTGCTGTTGAGTTGGATCCATGGCAAACCCATGTGTTAGGGTAGAACTGCACTCCACAGGGTTTTCAATGGTTATAATCTTACAGAAGTAGATTGCAAGGCCTTTCTTCCACTAGGTGGATTTAAACTGCCAATCTCTCAGTTAGTAGCTGAGTGAAAACCGTTTGCCACCCAGGGGTTAAAAGAAACAAAAAATAAAAAACCTGTTGCCTTTCAGTGTATTCTGACTCATCGTGACCCTATAGGACAGAGTAGAACTGCCCCCATAGGGTTTCTAAGGAGCAGCTGGTAGATTCGAACTGCTGACCTTTTGGTTAGCAGCCCAATTCTTAATCACAATGCAACCAGGTACACCTAGGGGTACTGTGTACTAAATACAGAGAGGAAAATATATATCAATACCATATTTCATAGGTTCAAAGATATCATGAATTATTTAAAGACAGTTATTTTATATATCACATATATAGAAAAATCCTGCAATTACAGTCTGAATCTTTAAAAAAGAGCCCTGTACAACTCATTAATTGCTCTTAATCTGTTTTTCATTGTTGTTTTCTTTTCATTCATCCCATTGACTCTCTTGCTTCATTTACATTGCTTAACATGTGATAGGCAGTCTCTGTGTGTGTATCTCAGTAACAAAACATACCCCAGTTTATCTACCTGTGAGTGTATCCTTTCCTTAATAAAACTGAGAAACCATTTTAATTCTCCTGGAATCCAGATTTTGGGGTTCATGGAGTTGGGGTGACCCGCTCAGACCATCTGGCCTTAGATGTCCTTTTGAAACTTGAGCCTTTAAGGAACTGTTTTCCTAAAGTCAGATTCAAGTCAAACAATAGCTTCGAGTAAGCAGCTTATCTGAGATCCTTTTGCCTTAGACATTTGGCTCTTTTGGAGAATTACAATGACCTTCATGAGACAGTAAATGAACCTTGGCTATGAATGAGTAGCTTGTATCTGTAGAATACAAACATCACCATGAGAGCAACTGTAAAAAGGTGGATGAAATACTAAATGCTGACATTTGAAGACATTAGAAAGCATCCAAGACAGCTAAGATATAAGGATCAATGTAGCAAAGAGAACAGAAATGCAGTGAGGTGAGCCTGACATTCTCTGCTGCTCTTTTCTTGAGACAGTTGTTCGTTCTTAATTGCTATCTGGCTTTGAGGTCAAATAGAAAGAATCTCAGAACTATAGAAATCTCATTCATCTGGACCAAAATTATAGGTCAAGGATATGAGGATGCCTTGAACTTGATGAGTCAAAATGTCAAAGAAACAAGAGCCTCTGAAAGGTGAGTCTGACATTGCGTACTAACTTTCTCTCTAAGCTTTTTGCCATTTTCTCATCTTTGCTGCTCAAGAGTCTAATATACCAAGAGAATGCAATAGCTAAGAAGCTTAAAAGATAAGCAGTGGTTCTGCTTTTGGGTAAGATAGGGAAGATTGCATCAGGTCAGAGTACAGCAGAGTGAAAAGGACAAGAGTTGATTTCTGGAGCGGCAGTGTGAGGAGCTCAGCAAACCCTTTCCCAAATGAAACAACCATTTAGTGGGTGAAAGTTACAGACAATGACAAAAGCAAAACAAAACAACAACAAAAAACAACCATTCAAAGTCCCTGGAAATTGTCCTAAGGTCATATTAAAAAAAAAGAAAAGTCGCCATCGAATGGATTCCAACTCATAGAGACCCTGTAGGACCAAGTGGAACTGCCCCATAGGATTTCCAAGGAGAGGCTGGTGGATTCGACATGCTAACCTTTTGTTTAGCAGCCTGAGCTTGTAACCACTGCACAACCAGGGCCCCGTATGGTAGATTCCAAAAACCAAACCAAACCCTTTGTCATCTAGCCAATTCTGTCTCATAGATTAGAGAAACTTTTATTCAAAAAGATACATTAAATCTCATTAAGAACTGTGAGATTCTGTGGCACTTAAACCATAACATGTTCCCACTCATACCTCCTCCAGCTCAACATAAGGGAAGCTCCACTCCAGAAGGATGCGGCCAAGAACAAGGGGCTAAATACCCCAGCCTAGGGCTATGTTTTCACTCCAGGAAGGGCAGGCCACTGGCATCTCTCATCTACCCTCAGCTCTATGTTACAGACACAGTGGAGAGCCTGGGGCCCCTCTCCCCATTCAGATACCATTCATATTCTTGAAGTTCTACTCCAGGCCTGGAAGGCAGAGAATAGTGGGCTGTAATCACTCTTGCCCGATGCTGCTTGTAGGGCTTAGATTCTACATGAAGAGAGGCAGGTGCAAAGGACAAGAGCCTACCATTCCCATCCTGCACCTGAGTTAGAGAACTACTTTCCCCTAAACACCTCTGCGGCAGTGATACAGAAGTTCTACCAAGATAGTGAGGCAAACCTTAAAAACAGAGAGCTCTGCAGCTCTCCCTAATGGAACTGACTTTATTTGGAACCGAGTGTGGGGAAGTTCAGGCCTAAGAGTGTTGTTGAAAATGATAGAGATCTTGTTAGTTGACAAGTAAAAAGAGGTTGGTAGCTCCATGATAATAATAGCAACAAGTGAAGTAGTAGCCCAGCTAGAAGTGTAACAGAGAGCGCCAGGGAGAAAAAGTTATGTAAAACCCTCCTAGGATTGGAGCAAACTCCAAAGACTAGCTATATTTTGCCCCTGCAAAAGGGGTCCAGATTTAACTGGATCAGATATGGAGCAATCTACACGCCAGGGAATTTTAAAAAACACTAATCAGTTAGCAATTAATGCAGGTTAACAGCTAGGTAGGTCCCTGGTTGGTACAAATGGTTTGTGCTGTTTACTAACCTAAAGGTTGGCAATTTGAACCCACCCATCAGCACTGAAGAAGAAAGGCCTGGTGGTCTGCTTCTGTAAAGACTAGAGCCAAGAAAAGCCTATAGAATAGTTGTACTCAGTAACATATGGGGTCTCAACGAGTTGGAACCAAATAGACAGCAACAGGTTAACAGCTAGGTGTGATAACAGTATAGGTAGATTACTTGGAAACTTAAGAGGCAGATCGGGGAAAGGAGACAAAGAGAGCCTGGGTAAAGCCACAGTCATTCTTGATGATTGTCTTAATTTTCTAGTGCTGCTGTAACAGAAATACCACAAGTAGGTGGCTTTAAAGAACACAAATTTATTTTCTCACAGCTCTGGGGGCTAAAAGTTCAAATCAATATTGCAACTCGAGGCTTGAATTTTTTCTTCAGTTCTTTCAGCTTGAAAAATGCTGAGCATTTTCTTCCATTTTGGTTTTCTAACTCCAGGTCTTTGTACATTTCATTATAATACTTTGTCTTCTCAAGCTGCCATTTGACATCTTCTGTTCAGCTCTTTTACTTCCTCATTTCTTCAGTTCGCTTTAGCTACTGGACGTTCAAGAGAAAGGTTCAGAGTCTCTTCTGACATCCATTTTGGTCTTTTCTTTCTTTCCTGTCTTTTTAAGGACCTCTTGCTTTCTTTATGTATGATGTCCTTGATGTCATTCCACAACTCATCTGGTCTTTGATCATTAGCGTTTAAGGTATCAAATCTATTCTTAAAATGGTCTCTAAATTCAGGTGGATACACTCAAGGTTGTACTTTGGCTCTTGTGGACTTGTTTTAATTTTCTTCAACTTCAACTTGAACTTGCATGTGAGCAATTGACGGTCTGTTCTGTAGTCAGCCCCTGGACTTGTTCTAACTAATGATATTGAACTTTTACATCATCTCTTTCCACAGATGTAGTTGATTTGATTCCTATGCATTCCATCTGGTAAGGTCCACGTGTATAGTCACAGTTTATGTTGTTGAAAAAAGGTATTTTCAATGAAGAAGTTGTTGGTCTTGCAAAATTCTGTCATGTGATCTTAGGCATCGTTTCTATCACTATTTTCCAACTACCAGTCCTTCTTCTCTGTTCCAACTTTCTCATTCTAATTGCCAGTAATTATCAATGTGTATTGTGTAAATTTGAATAATAGCCATATTAACTGGTCTTCCTTGTAGGCATAGGGATATTACCCTGCCATTGATAGCATTGTACTTTAGGACAGATCTTGAAATATTCTTTTTGACAATGAACACGATGCCATTCCTCTTCAATTTGCCATTCCCAGCATAGTAAACTATATGATTGTCTGATTCAAAATGGCCAATACCAGTCTATTTCAGCTCACTAATGCCTAAGATATTGATGTTTGCATTCCATTTCATTTTTGACAACTTCCAATTTTCCTAGATTCATACTTTGTAAATTCCAAGTTCTGATTATCAACAGATGTTTGCAGCTCTATCTTCTCATTTTGAGTTGTGCCACATCAGCAAATGAATGTCCCAAAAGTTTGACTCCATCCACAACATTAAAATTGAGTCTACCTTCAGGAGGTAGCTCTTCCTCAGTCGTATTCTGAGTGCCTTCCAATCTGAGGAACTCATCTTCTGGCACTATATCAGACCATGTTCTGCTGCTGTTCATAAAGATTTCACTGGCCAGTTTTTTCAGAGGTAGACTGCCAGGTCCTTCTTCCTAGTCTGCCTTTGTCTGGAAGCTCTGCTAACACCTATTCACCAAGGATGACCCTGCTGGTATTTGAAATCCGGTTGCAAAGCTTCGAGTATCACAGCAACACACAAGCTACCATAGTACGACAAACTGACATACACATGGTTGTCAATTTATTAGGTGGGAGCACTTGTTGCATCACTTTTTCCTGAGAATTTTATGTATATGCAGTGTATTGTATAGATTTTTAGTAGGAAACTTGGATATGACATGGCTTACTGGTCATCTGTACCCTTTCTTAACTCCTCCTAATGTGCCTTCCTGAACTGTAGTGACTGGAAAGCTCAAAACTGCTTTTCCTACTTTCTTACAGTTGCTTCTGGATGGAAGTTACATTTTAAAATAAGAAGCATTTCTGTGATCTTGAAGAAAAATTTTAAGAAAGGGTGTAGCTCTCTCCTGGTGATTTTTTTTTTTTTTTCCTGACAAGTAAGCCAGCATCTCATGTCCAGTTAGAGTTCAGTTGCAAGTGGGAGTTGAGGCTATGCTCTCTGGATTATGGAAATGACCATGTGTTCTTGAAATTATTCCAGTGGTGTGTCTTGCTTCTCATTCCTAGAGGACTTCAACTGATTTTGTAAGAGCTATACTTCAATAAATTAACTCCATTTCTGCTATTTAGTTTTCCTAGAATGCTTTATGATTCCTGTCACTCATCTTCACCAAGAAACAAGAGGTCATATGAGAAATAATTACAGAAAACATTGTGTATTTCAAGTACACAATAATTGGACCTTAAAAGTCCCTTCAAACCTGAACATGAATGTACTATGGGAAAACAAAAAACCTACCTTTACTGTGAAAAGATCTTTGCTACAGATGCTGTTGATTCTGTTTGTATTTTGTCATACCAGTTTCCATACAATGAATTAATTCATTCAAAGAATATATGAGCATCTACTATGTGCCAGGCACTGTACTAGGCACTGGGGATAGAGAGAGAAAGATATGGTTATCCAAATAAATCCACAAGTACAATGAAGTATGGAATGGGTCACAGAGGTGTGCACACGGTGTTATGGACTTAACCCAAAAACCAAATCCATTGCTGTGGAGTTGATTCCGACTCAGAGCGACTCTCTCTGCATCGTTTCCAAAGTTCAAACCTTCTCCTTCTTAATCTGCCTTTGTCTAACACAGGGCTCCTAGTAGTCTAAAAAGCATACCCTTGGGGGAAACTTAAAACCAAACAATAGTTTACCTTAACTATAAACAAAGGTCTGCCTTGAGATTTATGCTCTTTTAAGAACTATCTATATGGGATCAAACTGACAACTGACAACAGCAACAGGAATCTTAGAGGGGAGTGAGTTTATATTAATGAAGGAGGAACAACTCAGAAAACGAGGGTGAGAATGGTTGCACAACGCAAACAATGTAATTAATGCCACTAAATTGTACATGTAGTAGCCCTTGAATTGGTGTATGTTTTGCTGTGTATATTCTCAACAATTACAAAACAAATAGAATTTATGGAAAACGAAAAGAAAAAAAAAATCTAAGAGTCCCAGTGAACCTGACTGGGCATTCATTTCACTACTGCACGCTAAAATAAGCATAAACGTTTCTCCTTTGAATGAACTGCTTTTGCAAATATTAGTCAGTAAGAAAATTCTTATCATAGACAATATTCAGACACAAGAAAGTATTAAAAAAACCAAACCAAACCCACTGGCATTGAGAAATAAAAAAATATTTTACATATGTTTTTAGTGAAACATTTCAGTTTCCAATGACTAATTATAAAACTTATCAATATTATATGTGAGGTGCCTCCAGAAACATTTCATATAATTTGAAAAAAATCCCAGTTTAATATGCCAAAGTTCCCTTTCAACTCTTGCAAATCCAATGCTGGGAATCTAGCCTGAGAAAATAATCTTAAATATGAGAGCAGCTTCATGCAGTCTAATATTCTTCCCTGTTTCCCTTATATATTCAACTTAAAGTTGAAAATTACCCTTAAATATTAAAACATAAGTTTTTTGTTTTTTTTTTAAGGAAGATATAGGATGAACACTCTATATTAGGGAATCATTTTCTATTAAAATTGTATGTTAATAAGAGGTTCCTATTATATGTTGAGTGAATATAAAAAGTATGTCAAATTGTATAAAGCAAACAAACAAATCTTAACCTCAAAGAGAAATCATAATTTAAAAATTATAAGCTTTTCAGTATTTTTCATGTGGCATTGCCTAAATATGTGCTTTAATGAAAAGAAGTTTTTTGTTTTTAATTTTTTTGAAATGATTATTTTTATTGGCACATGTTGTTATTGTTAGGCGTCATCAAGTCCATTCTGACTCACAGAATGAAATACTGACCGCCATCCTGACAATCATTGTTATGTTTCAGCCCACTGTTGCAGTCACTATGTCAATCCATCTCATTGAGGGTCTTTGCTGTCTTTGCTGACCCTCTACTTTACCATGCATGACATCCTCCAGAGACTGATCACTCCTGAAACATGACCAAAGTACATGAGACAAATTCTCGCCGTCCTTACCTTCAAGGAGCACTCTTCCCAGACAGACTTGTTTGTATTTCTGGCAGTCCATGATATATTCAACACTCTTTGCCAAAACCATAGTTCAAAGGCATCAATTCTTCTTCTGTCGTCTTTATTCATTGTCCAACTTTCACATGCATATGAGGTGATTGAAAATGTCATGGCTTGGGTCAGGCATAACTTAGTCCAAAGTGACTAAATGGCATCTTTACTTTTCAACACTTTAAAGAGTCTTTTGCAGCAGATTTGTCCAATGAAATATGACTTCTGGTTTCTTGACCGCTGCTTCCATGGGCCTTGATTGTGGATCTAAGTAAAATGGAATCCTTGACAACTTAAATCTTTTCTTTTATTATGATATTACTTATTGGTCCAGTAGTGAGAATTTTTTTTTTTTATGTTGAGGTTCGATCCATACTAAAGGATGTAGTCTTTGATCTTCATCAGTAAGTACTTTAAGTCCTCTTCTGCTTTCAGAAAGCAAGGTTTCGTCATCTGCATATCAGAGGTTCTTAATGAGTCTTCCACCAATCCTGATGCCCTGTTCGTCTTCATTTAGTCCAGATTTTCAGATTATTTGCTCAGCATACAGATTGAATAAGTATGGTGAATGGATACAACCCTGATGCACACCTTTCCTGATTTTTCACCTTGTTCTGTTCAAAGGATTGCCTCTTGGTCTATGCACAGATTCATCATGAGCACAATTAAGTGTTCTGACATTCCCACTCTTCACAATGTTATCCATAATTTGTTGTGATCTACATAGTCAAATGCCTTCTGAATAGTCAATAAAATACAGATAAACGTCTTTCTGGTATTCTCTGCTTTCAGCCAAGATCCATCTGACTTCAGCAATAATATCACTTGTACCGTATCCTCTTCTGAATCTGGCTTGAATTCCTAGCAGCTCCTTGTTGGTATATTGCTGCAACAATTTTTTGATTATCTTCAGTGAAATTTTACTTGCATGTGATATTAATGATATTGTTTGATAATTTCTGCATTCTGTTGGATCTCCTTTTTTTGTAATTGGCACAAATATAGATCTCTTCCAGTTGGTCGACGAGGAAGCTGTCTTCCACATTTCTTGGCATAGAGGAGTGAGTGCTTCCAGCATCGCATCTATCTGTTGAAACGTCTCTATTGGTATTCCCTCAATTCCTGGTGCTTGATTTTTATCAATGCTTTCAGTGAAGCTTGGACTTCTTACTTTATTACCACCAGTTCATGATCATAAGCTACCTTCTGGAAGAGTTGAATATCAACCAATTCTTTTGTGACTTTGTGTATTCCTTCCATCTTTTTTTGATGCTTCCTGTGCAATTTAATATTTTGCCAATGTGTTGTTGTTAGGTGCCGTCCAGTCTGTTCCGACTCATAGCAGCCGTATAGGACAGAGAAGAACTGCCCCATAAGGTTTCCAAGGACCGGCTGGTGGATTCCAACTGCCGACATTTGGGTTAGCAGCCGTGCTCTTAACCACTGTGCCACCAGGACTTCTTCTATTTTGCCCATAGAATCCTTTAAAATTACAACTGGAGGCTTGAATTTTTTTTCAGTTCTTTCAGCTTGAGGAATGCTGAGCACCTTCTTCCCTTTTGGTTTTCTAACTCCAGGTCTTTGCACATGTCATTATAATACTTTACATGGTCTTCTCAAGCTGCCATTTGAAATCTTCTGTTCAGCTCTTTTACTTCATCATTTCTTCCATTCGCTTTTGCTACTCCATGTTCAAAAGCAAGTTTCAGAGTCTCTTCTGACATCTATGTTGGTTTTTTCTTTCTTTCCTGTCTTTTTAATGACCTTTTGCTTTCTTCATGTTTAATGTTCTCTGGGACATCTTATAATGCCACAAAGTAAAAAGTAATACAAAATAAAAGAAAGAGGGGCAGTCATAAGTTTACAAGAACCAACTTGAAAGTGCTCCTAAATCTGGAAGAATGTGAGCAATAAAATAAAATACAAAATTATTTACTTCTAAATCAAGGAATAAAATAAATCACTGTGGTAGGCAGGATGTGGACTCCCATGATCTTTTCCACCTGGTGTTACACCTGTGAATATGGTATGTTATATGCCTAAGGAGACTTTGTAGGTATAACTAAGGTTATGGAGTTTGAAATAAGATTATACTGGGTTTCTAAATGGGCCCAATCTAAGTACTTGAAGTGTAAAACAGCAGAAAGATTTCTCTCCAGCTGGCCTCAGTCAGATAGATGCAGTGGAAGAGGTAGGCAGAGGAGAGATTTGAAGCATGAGAAAGACTATACCTGCCATTGCTGGCTTTGAAAGTTACCATGAGACAAAGAATTTTGGGTATCTCCTGGAGGCAGAAGGAGTCTTGGTGGAGCAGTGGTTACACACTTGGCAGCTAACCCAAGGGTAGGCGGTTCAAACCCACCAGCCACTCCATAGGAAAAAAATGTGGCAGTCTGCTTCCATAAAGATTACAGCCTTGGAAACCCTATGGGGCAGTTCTACACTGTTCTATAGGGTCACCATAAGTCAGAATTGGCTCCACAGCAATTGGTTTGTTTTTTTTGGCTGTAGGGGCAATCAATGACCCCTGTCCAACAGGCAGCAAAGAAACTTCAGTCCTACAATGGATAGGGAACTGAATCTGGACAACAACTTGAATGAATTTAGAAGCAGATTCATCCCCCAGAGACTCCAGAAAGGAATACAACCTTATCTACAGCTTCCTTTCTGTCTTGTGACACTTAGAAGAACCAACTGAGCCACACTATGCCCAGACTTTTGACCCACAGAAACTGTCGATAATAAATGCGTGTTATTTTAAGCTGCTAAATTTGTGATAATTTTTAATGACATCAAAAGAAAGCTAATACAATAACCGTGAATCTATTCTGATATAAATAAATGACTGAAAAAATAAATAAATGACTCAGGGACAAATCTTTATAAAAGGATTCCAAATAACTTTTGTAAAAAAGATGTGACAAACAGAAAATCACTATCAGAATACCCCAATAATTATTGCTGCAGGCAAGATCCACTATTAAACCTTAAAATCTGTAGACAATAACTTAAGAAAAAATAGGAAATTTTCATAGCCTCAGTGTATCTCTCCAGAACGATACATGAATTATTGTGGTGGTTTTATAATATAGTCACAGATTATTTGCTAATTCTCCCTCAAGAACGTGGATCTTAATTCCCTTTCCCCTTGAGTAACGGCACATAAATATTATATTTCTCTATATTTTTCTATAATTGTATAAAGCAAAAGAGATTCATGGAGCTGGGCAGAACATCGAAGGAAATCCCAGACAGTAGGAATTTATCCAGACACATGTAAGACAGAATGGGATACAGTCTTACAGGAATTTGGTATTTGGCAGTGAACTTCAGTTTGGAAGAGCAATTATTTCTTGCCGTGTCATCTGAAAGAAGTCTCAAATATAAGATATTCTTGTTATTAATAAGAAGTTCATAGTATTAATAATTTACTGAACTGAATACTCACTGTATTATTCAGAAGCTTAAATCCCAGTTCAGTGGAAGAACAAGTTCTCAAGAATGTATTGGGGAATTATGTTGGCAACCTAGTAGATTCATGGCCATTTAACAAGCTCTGTAAGTATACTGGTAGCAGAGGTCTCTTACTAACTGCTGAGCAAGTACCATGGAGAAGAGCTTTTTAAAAAATGTGTATTCAAAGTCCCAGTTCATACAGTGTATGGCATTCTACTCACAAGCATGGTGGGGATAATCAGGCCAAGAAAGTACTGAACCAAATGCTCAAGAAAGTCTTAGATATTTAACTTGTTTCCTCTTACAGATTAACCTATAACTCACCATTTGTCAAATTGGAAAATAGCTAAGTATTTTGTGGTCAGATTGACATATGATCTTCCTCAATTCATTTGTTTGTAATGATTAAAACTAGAAGCTTGAGGCAAGATGGCAAAGGTAGTACCATAATAAGCAAAAGGCATATTTACCATACAATAAATATACTGATAATAAGTTTTAGATCAATTAATAATTCATAGTATTAATGTTATCATGCTATGCAGGCAATCATGGTAAATAATTCATTTTATTAATACAAATTTAAATAGCTAAAACTCTACTTTTTCATTGGTAATCATTCCATTTGTATTAAATTATTTCAAATTTGTAGATATTTAATAAATTTTTTAATTCTTTAAAAATCACAGACACAAAATATGCATAAAATATGCAATTTGTATTTTACTCATTTTATAATTATTTATCCCTATGCATTTGAGAAGCTTGAATTATGCTTTAATATAAACACTGATATGAGAAAGACTCACACTTTCCACTTTTAAAAACTAAGGGATAAAGAAGAACCAGAAATCTCACAATTAACTCCTTAACACTCAAATTGAATTTTAGGGTTAAAAGGGCTTAATAAAAATAAAATTATACTAAATAAAAAGGTATTATGGTAGCAAACTGCTAGAATTTTTGTTGACTGTATCTTCAGCATTTTGAATTTGTGTCTTATGAGTTCTATGCATGATTTGTTTAGTTAATTGATTTTGTACATTCTTCCAGATTTATGTTTATGTATCTATTCATGCTATGCAAAAGATGTCCAACTCATGAAAAGAACATTTAGACTCTACCTAGTTGCCTTGAATAAAAATAAGTTCAGGAGAGGAGATTAAACCTCTGAGACATAAAATATATTTCTCATCATGAAACTTAATCCCTTAGCACATATTAGAGGTTAAAAACTTAACCTTAACAATGCACAAGCAAATTAGAAATTCATACTTTCATTGACTCAAAATTATACAGCATGACCAAAAATCATAGCATAGAATGCTAGATCTGTAACATATTTATTCAAGTTAAACAGAAATTAAAAGTAGAAATACTAAAAATAGAGTGGTTTACAAATAGATCAGTTTTTCACATAGTTTTAATGTGAAATGTACCAATAACAATTTACATGAAAAGTTAAATTAGCTTTTTTTGTTGTTATCTAATAGCAATTTGTATTTCAAAATTTAAATGAGAATAATCGTGAAACTTTATATATCCTGATGTAAGAATAAATCAAAATACAATCTATCCTGCTTCCAAAAGAAAAAATAATTATCATCAAATTTTTTTGCAAAAAAAAGGCTTTAGGGGTGATATAATATGCTACGTTTCTTGAAATTTATAATCGCTTTATGAAAATTGTAAATGCTATTGTACATGCAAAGATTATATTTCAATGATGCTTAATACTATAAATGGTAGTTAATATGTTATAGTAGAAAATATACTGTATAATGTATAATGCATTTTTATATATTCTTATATTTTATATGTTTAAAATTATATTTATGTGTTTACGATATACATATATATTTATACACATTATATTACAATAATTTATCTATATGCAATACAGATCATATATAGATATATTATTTTATTTCATGTTACCAAAATAAATAAATAAATAACCAACACTGCCGTAGAGTAGATTCCTACTCATACCGACCTTACAGGGTAGAGTAGAACTGCCCCATAGGTTTTCCAAGGAGCAGCTGGTGGATTCGAACTGCCAACCTTTTGGTTAGCAGCAGAGCTCTTAACCACTGCACCATCAGGGTATTTCATGTTAGTATATTATAAAACAAGTAATATTTGTTAATTTCCTGCATCAGATTATGAATTAGGAATTTTACTTTTATAATCTTATCAAAAAATTCTCAACATTTCAATGTGGTATAGACTTTTTTTTAGCTCCTTTTAACATTTGAGACAGTTTTAACTCTTCTGGCCAGAGAGCCCACAATCTGAGCAACTACATAGAGTGTGAGAACTTGGACAAATTACTCTGCATCTTTGACGCTCAATCACTCTCTTTGTAATACCTTTGAATACAAGCTTGCAGATTATTTTGAGGAAATAATGAGATATTACATTAAGTTCTTTTCACACTGTAGACACGTATCAATTATGTACAACACTTTGAATAAAATCTGACAAGTATTAAGCATTCAGTAAGATAGTTATAATTGCTACTATTATTATACTGGTTGTTATTATCATTTCCCTGGTTGTTATTCTACTCCAAGCCTAACACACTATCATTTAAAAATACATGAACGTATTTTTATTTGATCATGTAATATAATTAAAATAATATAACATAAAGTATTTCAAACATTTTAAAACTATGTGGTAGCAGATTTTTAGTGAAGATTTGAGTCAACGTCCATGGATCACTCTACAGCTTCTTAAATCTCTGCTCAAGTCAAATTTATCTTATTGTAATCTAGTACAATAAAATGTAAATTACTGTAGGGTTTCCTTTTGGAGGCTTAGCCAACTTAAAAAAAAAATTAACAATTCAGCTTATCATTCTAAAACATAATGTCTTCATGAAAAAACATTTTTTCTCTACTAACTTCTGACCTACAGTAAAATCACTAGATTTTTGTGTGAGGCTCTTTTAATTATTTGCATTAATTTCTTATGATTATTTCATTAATTTTTTTAGTAAGTTATTTAAGGTACATTTTTATT